>NC_046156.1:95488813-95622195 GCF_011064425.1 Rattus rattus
GCATCAAGTGTAGAGTTTCAAAACAATAGGAATAGATCTACCACATGATATGGCTATAACACACACAGGCATATTTCCAAAGGACTTTATATTGCAGCAAAGAGACACCTGTTCATTCTTGTTCATCACTGTTCTATTCACAATACCAAGAACATGGAAATGTCCTGTCCATCAACTGATGTCCATCAACTGATGACTGGATAGTGACAACATGGTACAAATACACAATGGAATATTATTCAACCACAAAGAAAAATGAAGTTATGAGATTTGTATGTAAGTGGATGGGTTGGAAAATAATCACTCTGAGTGAGGTGACACATCCAAAAAGACAAATGCCTCATGTCCTCTTTTATATGTGGATGCCAGCTTTAAATTTTCAGACATGTGTGTTTCAAGTGAAGTACCCACAGAAGGTAAGGTACTAATACAGAGCCATAGCTCAGATGTCAGGAGGACGAGAATGGAAAGCAGGTGAATGAAGAGAGATGGTAATAATAGAAAAGGAAGCGTTAAATGGGGTCAGAAAGCAAGGTAGAGTCTGATGAATGAGGAGAAATAATTAATGCTGAAGAACTTTGAAAATGCATGTAGGAATTTATTACTGCAGTCGCTTCCTAAAATATATATACATATACATAATATACACATACAGCATTATAATTATACATATACATTTATGTATACATATATAAAAAAGTTAAAATGGAGTTGGCCTACAATCATCAGATGATGCCACCCCTGACACCATAGGTTATCAAATAAAAAGCCAAGTGCTGGGTGTAGGTTACTTCCTTTCAAATTTCTATTATGTGAGGTTTCTAGACCACCTCAAACATTTCAGACTATTGTTATTGTTCCTTTTTACTTTTCAGAACTAAATGGTAAAATTCTATTGCTGAAGATATCATATATGTGCAGTATAGGACATGGACAAATCAAGCTGGTACTGACCTAGAAGGTTCAACTCTAATAAAAAGCTTTCATGAAGCCGGAATATTTGAGGCAAGAAGATGGGGGAATAAAGGAAGAAGGGAGGGAAAAAAGTACAATTTTAACAGCTGTGAACCCTCACAATAATAATAACTGGGATGAGAAAGTACTGGTGTAGATATTATGAGAGTAATCAATCACTTTCTGACTAGATTAAAGACTCACTCATGTCACAAGGTGGAACTTAAGCTTGGTGTCATTAACTGTGCCAATAAACTGTGGCTAGCTGGATCATAGGCCCTAGGGGCCAACCTAATATTATTACACTGTGGACAGATTAATAAGCAAAAACAACAGCCCCAAGTTTTCATCTTTATGCCTTCCCTACTTCTTGTCTATAAAACCAATATTAATCACTACTCTTACTCTGAATTTTTCCATTCATAAGTAAAGCACATTACATAATATATTAATGACCATATAAAATCATGGCCTTTTAGTTTCTACCATTTTATTTTCATATTGGGCTTACCCCAGGATAATAATTTTGTTTATGACAATATTCTAGTCTCAGGGGAGTGTTTGGAATCAAGTCTGGCACTATGGATACTAGCCTAGTAGAAGAAAACAGCTTCTCAATTACACCATAACCTAGTCCTCGTTGACCATTCTACTGAAAGGATAAAGGAGGTTTATTGATTTTAATCACCCAATGACCTAATTCCAAATATGCAAATTCCAACACATACATACATACATACACAAACACATGTGAACACACATGTATGTGTGCTAAAAAAAAATGAAAAGCTGAATCAATAAGACTTTTTAAAAAATGAGCAATCAAACTGTTTCAAGCAAGCAATGAGGGCTAAGAGTACATTAGATGAAATATTTGATAAGAAATTCAAAATAATAATAAATACATTGAGACAAATCAAAGGATGCAGTAATGAATTACTAAGTGAATTTCAAGTGAACACAAAGATGAATAAAAATGTGTAGGTTAATATATGAAAATACAATTCAATAAGGAGAGATTCTGAAAAGAAAAATAACTGAATTAGTACTAAGTCTAGCACATAGACTATATCACAAGAACAGAACATCAGGTAAAAGGAACCCTCCCTACATCATATCATATCATATCATAGGTTAAAGTGCTAAATAAATAGACCAAAGAATATAGTGATTGCCACAAGGTGAAAAATACTAAGTTAGAGTAAAGGCAGGCCCATCAGATTAGCAGTTGGTTGACCCACAGAAACTTAAGAAGAAGAGAAGCAAAGAAGGATGTATCCTAAGTTAAAAGACTGTGGCTGCCAAACCAGACTGAGTAAGAGATTTTGAAAAACTTTACATGACCAAAGTAGGCTAAACAACATCATGATTACTAAGCCAGCATTACAGAAGGTACAGGGCAAAATCTTTCAATCTGAAGAATGAATATATATATATATATATATATATATATATATATATATATATATATATATATATATCTTTTCAGATACATGAAGGAATAAGCTCTAGACATTTGAGAATTCACCTAGCCATTGTAAAATAACAATTAAATTCCACTTGTTTATAGAGCTAGGGATTCACAGTTTCTACACAGAAAATCTGGTATAAAATAAACTACATGTCCTAAAACAAGATAGCCCAGTTTAAGCTCTGATTCCATCATATGTAAGCTGTATGATCTTGTACAAATTCTTCTATCTCATCGTGCTTCCATTCCTATTTATTTTGTTCATATAAAAGTTAAAGATAGGTGTCTATAAGAAATAAGATGCTTAGCATGCATTTTAAGGGTGTTTGTCCATGACTATGATATTTTAAGCTAAAGGTGTTTAAAAGTCATTTTTCTTAGAAAATTTTCAGTTAAGTACTTAAGAAATCTGCACTCAGAGCTAGAGAGAAGGACAGGTGGCCCAGAGAACTCACTATTCTTCCAGAGGACATAAGGTTGGTTCCCAATACATACATGGTAGCCCCATAGGTATATGATATAAATGAACTCAAGCAGGCAAACAGAAACAAGCATAAACAAAAAAAATGCAAAAAGAAAGAAATCTCTTTATAATGTCTCATTTTAATGCTTAATTTATTAAGCAGTCTAATCTTTCTCTACACATAAAGAGAATCATATAATCACATTTAATTGTCAAAACCCAAATGTGTAGAAATAGAAAGAGAGCAATCTAGACAGCAGCAAAAAAAAAAAAAAATGGTGAAAACTTTGACCACCAAACACCAGATTCCTCTAAAAGATCAGTCAGTTCTCAAATTGAGCCTAAATTTCCACGGCTGGATACAAGACCAAAACTTGTTATGGTGTGTAACTACTGAAAAAGATGCCAAAAAACATAGATTTTATGGTCAATTTCCCAATTTGTAAATGTTGTCAACTAAAGTAAAACTTAGGATAAAAACACAGACCAGTAACTCAGTATTAGTATGATGGCCTAGCATGTGCCAAATCCTGGTTTCAGTACTCAGCAATACACACACACAAACACACACACACACACACACACACACACACACACACACACACACACACACACACGTGTAAAATTTAAAAAGAGAAAAGCAAAACCCACAAGTGTTTTTTGGCTAAGACATATATATGAGCCAAATTTGAGCTACACCTACCAATTTTCTAGCTTTGTCCATTGATGGAAAAAAGCATAAAGAAATTTATGTCATTCTCTCACACACTAGATGTGCACATAATTGTCCAAAAACAGACTTGCTAGTCGTTTCTTAAAATCAAAATGGGGAAAAACCCTGTGCCCTTAAGAAAAGATAAAACTTAAACAATTTCTAAGGAGTGTTGCTGCTGTTTACCCGTGATGTAAGTGTGGCCACAGTGGGAAAGAGAAGCTAAAGTGTCCAACCATGGGAAGCCCAGACATAAGGAATGAGGACATCCAGTCAGTCTCAAATTCCCCAGTTGTTTTCAGCTGGGTGCCATTAGCCCCTAATTTGATATGTGTATCTGGTGATACTTATTGTTTTTCTTGGAAGCTTCATGAAACACTGCCCTCTTCAGAAACTTGAAGCAAATTTCCTAGTCAATTTTTGCTAGATATTTTGAGCACACAGCTATATGATTTTTTACTATCTATCTGCCTATTAATTTATCATCAATACCTGCCATCTATCATCTATCTACTATTTATTCTTTTCTTTTGCTCCCCATATTTAATAAACCCATTCAAAATGGAAGGTATGGCTATTGGAGATTACTGTTTGCATCTTACAGAAAATTAGAACCTCAGAAGCACTATGTAATTTTTTAAATAAATTTTAGTTGTTCCAACTAAAATTTTAGCTTTATACATTTGCTTTAAAATATCATATAACACAGATAGATAGATAGATAGATAGATAGATAGATAGATAGATAGATAGATAGATAGATGATAAACAGACAGACAGGCAGACAAATATGAAAAATACCCTATTATAAAACTTCACCTCAAAGGAACTGAATTCATCCCAATTGTCAGGAGCCATGATAGGACAAGCTAATAACTAGCAGGTGATTTCCCTGAGATGACCTGCTTTGAATTATTATATAATCTGTGACAGGTTTGCCCTTATGAGGCAAGGCTGTAAGGGAATTCATTTTAGGAAAGATTTCTCCTATTAATATGCTTTTCCGGCTATTATTAAAAATATATAACAATCATTAAGTAATAGCTCACCCCTTTGGAGAAGTTCTCTGTAGATCTATGAAGATATACTGTCTTGTAGTGATGCTATATAGACAAATAGATGATATTTTTAAATCTTAATAATGATCCTATAAGAATTCCTAAAATTATATCAGTGATTGTTAAGCTTTTTTATAATGGGACTGCTATTAGGCCCTTTTCTTTTTTCTTTTCTTTTCTTCCATTGTCGGACTTTGAAATATTTCTTTTTATGTTTTATTAGATATATTTCTTTACTTACATTTCAAATGTTATTCCCTTTCCCGGTTTCCTGTCCATAAGCCCCCATTCCCCCCCCCCTGTACATCCTCCTCACTGCCCCCCCATATTCCCCTGCACTCGGGATCCAACCTTGGAAGGACCAAGGGCTTCCCCTTCCACTGAAGGCTATTCTCTGCTACATATGCAGTTGGAGCTCTGGGTCAGTCCATGTATAGTCTTTCGGTAGTGGTTTAGTCCTTGGAAGCTCTGGTTGGTTGGCATTGTTGTGCTCTTTTCTAATAGTCAAAACTGCAGTGAGAATTCTGCCAGTCTCCCAAGTGTCACCAGTTAATTGCTCTTTGATGGTAACCAGACTTTCTCCTACTCAGAGCACATTCCAAGAGGTTGTAAAACAATTAACCAAAGGTCATAAAAAGGGAACTAAAGATTTATTATAGGTTCTAGGATAGAAGATAAAATATTAAATGGATTTATCTATACAATACGTCACTAATAACTTAGTTACAGTTTTAAACCTTCAGTGAACCTGTGGAGCTGTGACAGGTGATGGATGTTTAGCCAGATAGTTACTCCTAATGGATATGTATGTAAACATTCTCTGTTGTAAACTTCTATTTCAATGTTTGATTTGATTTTTTTGTGTGAACTTGTGATGAACTTTTTAACATGTGACCATGTATTCTGAAAGATGTTTAAGTGCTGAGGAAAAACAGAAGAAAGAACTAATATGAGAGAGGAACTGAGCAGAGGAGAAGTTTTTAGACAGAACACTTTTTAGGCAGAACTGAACTCAAAAGAACTTAGAAGTATAGGCTTTGGGAGAAAAGGCATTGAGAATAAGAGCATTATTGCAACATCTGAGCAGGAAGAGAGAGCAAGATTCGAAGGAGAATGCAGAGTGGAATAACTTAGAAAATATATGTAGCATGAAATACTGAGAGCAATGTACAGAGTGCAGAGGAAAAGAGGGAAAAAGAAGAAGCTGCAGAGAGCAGAAGGAGCAGGCAAGATTCTCCTTAGTGTGGGACAGAACAGGTCCTTTCTTAATAACAGGGCAGGCTTAGTCTTATTAAAAGGAACAACGCCTTTACTTACAAACTTGGGTTTAATTCATTTAGCATTAAAAGTGTAGAAGCTTTTTCTTTCTCTATGTAATAAAGATTGGAGCTCATTTTCCACCCAGAATGAGTGAGTTCTTTCTGTACTGGTGAGTGGTCTTTCACTCCATATGCATATGCCAGTGTGGAATTGTGTGTAAGTTATTGTGAGAATGCATGCAAGCTAGACCTAAGTGGTTTGAGTGGAAATGTAGAAATGCACATTCGTGAATCTGTATATGAACTTATGTGAGTTTATGCATATTTGCTTATGTAAAGGTTTTTTCTTCTGCAAATGCTATTCTCTTCTCTTGGTTCAATAGAAGTTTATTGCTCCAAACCTGTTAAGCAAGAGGAATCTGAACAAAAGGGGAAAAGCTCTAACAATCAATCCTTTATTTTATCTCCTGCTGTTTTAGGATGAGGTGCTAAGTGCCAGAAACTGCAGGTTCTGGCCTCAGAGGAACACAGAAGGCAGGTCAGCTATGCAACATAGTAACTTAGACTTGGATGAGTAAATTTTTTTATTATAATACAGCAGCTCTAAATAGCTCATAAGACAGAGTCGTACCCTCTGCTGATGTTCTTCCCCATCCACTGCCTCAAGAAGAACCATCAAGAAAAAAGATCCCTGCAGGGGCTGGCTCCTGGTACTAATGCTTTAAGCAAGTGCTAAGTTCTGGGTAACTTTACTGTTTTGTGTCATGAGTCCTGAGGTCTGGGTGCAGTCTAGTTAAGAAGAAAATCAAGTTGTGATCACTGAGAAGGGTGAGATGGGAAGGTTTCTGAGATCTCTTCCAGTTCTGGGAGTATTAATCTTACCTGGCAATGAAGTATATGAAAACCACATTGCATCCTTGGAGATCTTAGCTCTCAAAACAATATAGAATTTCCTGATGCCTGACCCCAGATTCAAATTAATGGCTCCCAAGTCAGGTCACATGATTCTTGTCATCTAGTAACCAATGCCCAAAAGTTAGGCAGGAGATACTGGACCATGTGATCTAGTAGAGCCAGCCTTACAACCATTACCAGGAAGAAGGAGTGAAGAAGATCATTCATCCCTGATGGCCCTGGGTGGAGAAAAGCCAAAACAAAAAAGCTTCAGGCTCCATGATGAACTTTAACACTAAAAGTTATGTTTTTGATCTTAGGTAAACTCTTCGACTCCAGGCAGAAACACCCTCAAACCTTATGAGGATTAGAAGAATTATAATATTCTCTCCATGTTTCTCCCCATTCTCTCCTCTCCCCTCTTTACCTCCACATGTACCCTGTGATTCTGGGTGTCGGGGCATGGAGTGGGCTAGGCAAGCATACTACCACTGACCTTTACTAGCCACACATCCTCGAGAAGTCTCTATTCCTTTTATATTAGGGAATAGGGAAAAGACAAACCTCAAGGTTTGGACTTGACTCAAAGGAAGATCAAAAGCTGCACATGTGGCTTACATTTTCAATGATTTATTTAATTTCAATTAGAAAAAAATCACCACATGCTTATACATAAGAATGGTACAAAAGATTGTATAATAATACAGTGGTTATTTTCCTCTCTTTCTTCTCCATACCCTTACTCTTCTTCCTAATGCGTTTGTCTCCCTCTGCCTCTGTTTTCAAACCAGAAGTAAAAACTGACCTGAGTGTTATTCTGTTCCTTGCTTCTCCACTAACCATATACCAGAGCATGTTCCCTAGCTATCCATACGGATCTTGTTTGTCAGTTTTAGGGACACAAAGTATAGCAATACATAGATATTATGTAATGAGTTAAGCCATCCCTTTACCAAATGGACCCATGTGTTTATGAGAAGCTGGCCTCTTACTACTCTTAATATGTCTGATTTACCAACTTACACAAATCTCCTTGGACAGATGAGCCCAATGGAAGCTGAAAAGTACTCTTTGTTTTTCTTTTAATTCTGATGTTCACATATTCCCTATAAAAGAAACTATTTAAAAAATATTTAACTCCTATTAGCATACACACACACACACACACACACACACACACACACACACAGAGAGAGCCACACCAAACCATCTTTAACCCAGGATTCATCTGCTTTATTTTATCAAGAAGCAATCTTTAATTTTGTTTCTTTTTAACACAGAACTTATCACAAACCTTTAAGAGACATAACTGCCTAGAAAACTATTCATTGTTCTTATTCCTGTCTATAATTGGTGGGCTGTCCTTTTAGCAACACTGCATTGATGCCTCTAATAGAAGCTGAGTACCCAACACATCCCCTTCCCAAGTGCTAGCAAATTCTGCAAAAGAATGAGTAATCTAAGGAAAGTTCACTCTGTAATAGCTTGGCTTGATTCACAAAGCAAATGAGGATTTAATCTTTTTCTTCCTAGGACAACCACGACAAATAGTTTTGTTAATTGTAACCAGGACTCTTGCACAAGTGGACTAAGATGGAAGGCACTGGAAGTTTTATGGTGTTTGGCCAAGAAGCTAATATGACCAGGAAAGCAGCCATGCATATCATTCTCAGTCTGATCAGTTTGCTCACACATTTGCAGCTTAGGCAGATTGCATGCCACAGGGACCAAAACTTATCAGTGACCACATCACTATGAAGAAACACATGCATAGCTTAGTCGTTTCTGCTTAAGAGACTGTAAAGATAGATGTCAACAGCCAGACAACACACGGTTAGTTATAAATAGGGAACATAAATGTTCCAGACCTTATCAGATTGTGTTTGTAAGAGACCAAATTATTATAACAACTTACATTTCACTGCCCTTGTTTCCCCTGGCATATAACATGCCCAAAGGAAGGGTGATAGCTTCCCTCATTCTCCAGACATCATACAGTAGCGTGCCATTGTTTTCTAGTAAATGCTCTGCCTTAACATAACACCAGTGCTTTCATGTATTCTGGAGAAATATTGATCTGTAGTTGATGACTTTTTCGCTTTGGTTTCATTCCTTTTTTGATTATTCTACTAGCCAGACTGGAATGTTCCTTCTGTTTTGTGACCATTCTTAGTCCAAATAACTCAAAAGCTGAGTAGCCTACAATTACTTGGCTTGTTTTCCTCAGTGCAGTGAAACTAATTTTTGTTGGGGGGGCTTATATTACATTGACAGAAGCCTTGGGGGCATTTTTGGGCTTCCTATCATTTAACTGAAACAGGAGAAGTTTGACTTCAGCATAATATTCTTAAAACCCAAGAAATGGAAAATGGATGGGTGTATCTAATGTTGGAATGAAAATTAAAATCCATCCATAAACATCTCTCATGCTCCTTTTAACAGCCTCATTATATACAACAATGGCATTGCAACTAACAGGGGTCCAATGGAGGACTTTGGAGGTGGTAAACCTGGTTTCTGCCACAGGATGTCAGCATTTTCATTGGCCAAGTTCTGGGTTCCAGTTTCTAACTTACCTAGGCCAATCAGGTGGCAGAAGTATTTGTGTGCCATGTCATGTGACAATAATCCTTATATACCCATAGTATAACAAGAATAAATTCTTAGTGGCATCTTAGAAATCACAGGCTACATTTGCACAGTCTGTGTGATTCCTACAATACAAAATCTGTATCCTAGAGCAAGACCAGGTGACTGAAGCTTCTCACCCCACTACCTACTCTCTGCCATTGGTACTAAACCAGAAGCTATTGCCATAGAGCATAAGGACAGCAGAGAATGAAGAAGACAGGATTAATTTTTAGATAAAGAAGCAGCTATAGTGCAGTTGTAGTTCTAAAACGTAGATGGTATATTGGAGCAGAATTAATGTTAAATTTGGGAGAAATTATTAAATGTGTAAATAATACAGCTACTTCTTGAAAATACATACCTCAAGGTAGGGGAGTGATACGATTTCTTGACAGAGACACTGAACAATCCACTCTTTCTTCATGAGTTAGAAGTGAAATAAATCTAGGCTTTACAGGATTCTTTCTAGGGGTCAGTATCTATGCACAGAGTCCTTAATGCCAGATAAACCACTTCAGCTTCTGGACAAAGGAGACTGGGACACTCTAAGAACTGCTACTGACAGGGAGGAAAAGAATTATTTAGCTTACACTTACAGTACTGTTCATCACAAAAGGAAGCTGGGACAGGAACTCAAGCGGTACTGGACCTGAGGTAGGAGCTGATGCAGAACCCTTAGAGGAATGCTGCTCACTTGCTTCCCATGGCTTGGTCATCCTGCTTTCTTATAGAACCCAGAACCACCAGCCCAGAGATGGCACCGCCCACCATGGGCTGGGCCCTCTCCCATTGATTACAATGGAGGAAATGTCTTAGGACTGGATCTCATGGAGGTTTTTCCTCAACTGAGCCTCCTTCCTCTCTGATGACTCTAACATGTGCCAAGTTGACACACAGAACCAGCCAGTACATACACTATCACTTAATAAATGAATTTGACCTTTTGGACTGTGACCATATCAAAGATTAATGTTATTGCCTCCTGAGTAAATTTGTTATAAAATGTTTTCTTCTGTGTTTGTTCTCTCTCCTCTGTCTCTCTGTCTGTCTCTCTTTCTCTTTCCTCCCTCCTTCTCTCTCAAACTCTCTCACTCTGTCTCTGTCTTTCTGCCTCTGTCTCTGTCTGTCTCTCTGTCTCTCTGTCTCTCTGTCTCTCTGTCTCTCTCTCTGTCTCTGTCTCTCTCTCTCTCTCTCTCTCTCTCTCTCTCTCTCTCTCCTGTTCTATTAAGCCTCAAGGATACCTTCACCAGACACAGCCACTTGGTTCTCAGCACCCCAATACCAAACCCATAGCAAATAAATGTACATATGAGCATTTTACAGCAGTACTAAACACTTGAAGCTGTATAAATATATGGTTTTTTTTCAATTTTGTTGCTTTGAAGGCATATTTATTCCTCAAAAGTTAGACTAGACAGGAGCTGGAGTTAAGGACACTAGAATCTTCTGTTAATTCAAATATATGGATGAACTATAATATTAAAGGAGGGCTTAGGAAGTATGAAGTAACATTTCCTTTCATATTTAGTCTGCATACAATTATGTCGTCATCAAAACCTGTTTGAATTGCTGCTAACATTAGAATTCCCCACTTTTTCTGTTCACTTATGTTTGAATATAGGTTCTAGATTTTGCAACCTATTACTTTAAATTTCAAGAAGTATCCTTAAATTAGTATTTTAATTGTAATTGTATAATTTCTTTCAGCTTTGTGAGGAAAGCAACTCTTCAATGATAAACAAACATCACATCGACAAACTTTACCTGATCAGCAAATTTTGAAAACATCAACAGTCTGTATCAGGTAACCCCTGTAATCATTTTCTGTTTCTACCATCTACTAGATTCCACTAGATTGTGTGCATGTGCATGCATGCCTACGCATTTCTCTATTTTAAAACATCTAATAGCTTGGTATACATTTATTGAGCTTGACTTCTGATTGTTCTGTCAAATGAAATGATTACTTCTAAAGAAAAGTAAACTACACAAGGCAATATATAGCTCATTGGAAGTTCATAAGTATGCATTAAAATTACTTTTTATGCTTAAGAGAACCCAGGAGATTTCATTCAGAGCACAACAGAAGTGCCGTGCAAAGCCAACCACTCTTTTCCTCGGTTTGCCAATTTGACGCGAGTTCAATGAGCAGCGGCATTGGACACGTTGCAAATTGAGCAATCCCGAGGAAGGGTTTCCAGAGGACAGACTGAATCATGTCATGCTGTTAACTAGAGAGTCTCAGACAAGTCCATTCTAAAGACTGAAAGCAGATGGAGAGCAAAGTACAGAGCCAAGTGTCAGCACCAGGCAGGCCACATCACCCTCTGATTTAAGAATCATAGCACAGCTTCAGGCCAAATGTCAGGACCAATGAACAGGGATAGCACAGGACAAAGAATGTCCACAGAAATGAAGAATGCTGATTGCAATACAATAAGAATACTGCCACACAATGTCTGTGACTCCAGCTGGAAAGACTTGATGGCCAGGAAACTCTGCAGATGAATGGCATTTTCTGAAGTCTCCTTTGCTCACATATTTATCATTTGATGCTGGCTATCAACTGGAAACTTGGCTGGGGCTGCTGAGAGAACCCCTCACAGTCTCTCTGTTTGCCCTGGGTTTTTATTTCAACACAATGTTTAAAGCAGTCAACTTGTTATGCTGTTGCTCAGGGATCCACAAACAAGAATCCTTGGAAGTGAGGCAGCAGCAGGGTTGCTTTTCATAGACCAGTGTCAGCATTGTGGTCACGCCAAGGTCCTTTGCTGACTGTAAGCACATTGTTCAGAAACCAGGGATTAGCACATGTTTCAGTGGGAGTGCAAAGTTACATTATTAAAAAGTATGGGAGATAGGGGAGAAGGGTTTTTTCAGTCATTTTTAGAAAAGACAGATCATACACAAATATAAAAAGTTAAAGCGATTTCAGATCAGTCACCTAGCAAACTGTAAGGTATATGGCAGTGGCATGAAACCTTTCAAATATATAAGCTGATACACTCAGTCTCCATATCCCCTGGGGGACACGCTACCCCTACTCCTACTCCCCCCTTCCAGGTCTCCAGCTAGTTCTGGATATGTTCCCTACAGATTTCCATTCTCTCTCCCAGTCTTCTGCCCCATAAGTGGCCACTTCCTGTAGCTAGGCAGGAATTTCAGCAGAGCAAGGAGACACTGACCCACCCACAAAACTTTCAACCCAAAATTTGTCCTGCCTATCTGATGTGCAGGGATAAAGATGTAGTAGAAATGAGAGAACTGCCAGCCAACGGCTGGTCCAACTTGAGATCCATCCCGTGGGAGAGAGCCAACCCCTGACACTGTTAATGATACTTTGCTGTGCTTGCAGACAGGAACCTAGCATAATTGTCTTCTAAGACACTTCATCCAACAACTGATGAAAACAGATGCAGAGACACACAGCCAAACATCAGGGGGAGTTTAGGGAGGCTTGTGTAAGAATTGAGCCATCCAAATAGGTCAAAGACACCACAAGAAGGCCTAAAGAGGCAACTAATTTTGGCACATGGGGGCTCACAGAAACTGAACCATCAACCACTACACATTTGAAGAAGTGCAACTCAGTCTTCATGTGGGCTCCCTAACAAGTAGAGAGGGGGCTGTCTTGGTCTCTGTTAACTGCCACTGAATCTCTTTCCCCTAGATGGACTGCCTGATCCTGCCTCAGTGGGAGAAGATGAGCTCAGTCATGCTATGATTTGACGTCCCAAGGCAGGCTAATACCCAAGCAGGGGTCGGGAGGAGAGTATGGGGGGGACTTCTCTTTCTCTGAGGATAATGGGAAAAGGTAATAAGGGGAGGAATTTATGAGGGTGGGACTGGGAGTAGAGGAAGGAGGGGGCTTCAAATAGTATGTAAAGCAAGTAAATAAATAAACTAATATATTCAAACTTAGACTGTATATTTTCAAATAAATAAATACTGTGTGGTATTGTGACTCAGGCACAACTCTTTAGGCCTTTGAGCTGTCCTGTTGGGAGCGATGTCCTTGAAGCCCTCCATTGTTGATATTATTATGATTAGAATTAAGTATGACTGGGTTCATGGAAAATCCCCAGCCAGCTGCAGAAGACTAATACAAATCTGGTGGTCAAAATGAATAATAATATGATACGTCAAGATACCCAAGGTGATGACCTATAACCTTTCTGAAAAACCAACATCCTGCTGACTAATAGATATGACAAACCTGTGACCTTTCTGACATCCTGTCAACATCAGCCTATTCCCTGACCACAGGAATATTGTGTCCTTGGCCTGTGTAAATGTTTCTTACTTCCCCCCTCCCTCTGTTACCCGTTATGGTATAAATTCAGCCTTGGGGAAAAATAAAATTGTTGCCTTGATCAGACTCTTGTTTTGGCGTCCTTCTTCGTGTCTCTTGTCCCCCATTCTCTTCCAGGTACCCTCTGCCCCCATCTTTGACACTGTCCAATACACAAATTCTCAAAAAGTTACAGAGGAATATAAATATTTATAAAATTAAGACTTTAACCAATAAACAAGAATCGGTGGACTGAAGAAACCTGAAGGCTCAGCACAACCTAAGGCAGTCATCACAGAGGAAGAGTGAGAGTTCAGGATGTCAATCATGCACCAGCTGGGATAAGTTCCAGAATGTTGTCCTTGAGAATCTAGTTTGTAAACAGGAGATTAATAAATTATACAATGCCTCATTGGAGAGGAGATCTAGATAATTAACAATTTACATTAGAAAAACAATGTTCATGGAATTTCACCAAAAAGGGTCAAAAGCAAGATTAACATGATATATTTTCATACTTATCTCAAAACAGCTAGAAGACAGGATTTTTATGTTAAAGTGATAAATATATATGAGCTGACTTTTACATTGCAACTTGTACATGTATAAAGCCATTCATTACTCAGTAGACATTAATGTGTACAGCTTCTGAATTTTTATGTTATCAATTAAAGCATAAATGTTAGAACTCATGTTTTATTGCTAATTTTATAAGGAAAAAGAATTGTGCAATAATCGGCTGTGATAAAAATCCCTTACAAATATCATTTGCAATTTAATGAATTTATTTAATGAAACAAAAATTTCTGCAATGAGCATAATTAATTAAAATGATTATGTGATAAACTGATGTGTGGGAGAGTTCCATTTCTATTTTTCATGACAAGAAGCTAATATAATTGTAATACCCAGAAACTGGGAACAACCCAGATGTCCCTCAAATGAAGAATGACTATAGAAAATGTAATTCATTTTCACAGTAAGATATTATTCAGCTATTTAAAAGGACATCACAAAATTTGCAGGCGAATGGACTGAACTAGAAAATATCATCCTGAGTGAGGTAACTCAGACCCAAAAGTACATGTATGGTATGTAATCACTGATAAGTGGATATTAGCCAAAAAGTACAGAATACATATGACCCACAGACCATAAGAAGTTAAACAAGGAGGAAGGCCCAAGTGAGGATACCACTTAGAAGGAAGAAAAAAAATTACAGGAGGCAGAGGAGGGAGGAAACTGGGTGGGAGAGGGGAGGGAGAAAGGGGAACAGAATAATCTAGGGAGCTAGACAGGTGAGAAGCCCAGAGAGTCAAGAGAATGAATGAAAATATGCAGCTGTAGGCGCTGCAACCACCCTGCCTCTCGGCAAGGCCTCTTGGGAAGGCAGAAGACAGCAAGCTTGACTGTGCTTATCACACACTGTGGGTGCTGGGCTATAGGGAGGCACTGAGACACTATTCCAGGGATAGGAAAGCTCAGTCTGAGATGTGGGAAGACTGGAGCTGGTTCCAGGGTCGTGAGGCTCTCAGACTCTTGGTCGTCCAGGCGTTGCTAGGAATTGAGCAGAATACAGAATTGGGGACCCACAGGCTGGGGACAGCATCTAGCCCAGCCAGAGAAAAGGGGGAGCCCTGGCTTGTCCCAGTGGAGAGAGTGTCCTTAGCTTGGTGGAGGCAGGCTTGGTGGCAGTTGTGATTGGGCACACAGAGAGGCCTTCTTTGGGAGATTAGGTCGTGGCTCTATCGGCAAAGGCCTTCTTCATGGCTCCCCATGGTGGATCTTGATGAAAAGAGACAGTTCATGGTTCTAAACAGTTTATTGTCGTGGTGGAAAATGGATGCATAAAAATATTCCCCTTCTCAGGGTGAGCCTTCTGCAGGGAGAAATATTTGGGAAAGAAAGTTTATTGGCTAAGCCCTCTGGGCCCCTAGGTACCTCATTAGCATGGAGAATTCTGTCTTGAACCTACATGACCATGACATGTTTCTTTTATGTGAGTAGCATGGCACATGTTCTAAGTCAGGAATCTGGCAGGGAGCTGGAAGTCATCTAATTCTCAGGAGTGTGTCTAGCAAGTCTCCAGGTCTCAACCTGCTCTACCATACCAAACTTCCTGGCATGGTTTTATATCCCACATGTAGCTACTGGAGGTAGGGGGAACCTCTAAAAACTCCTAGAGACCTGGGATGTAAGAGGCTCCCAGGACTTAAAGGAGGTGACCTTAGCCGAAATGCCCAACAGTGAGGAGATAGAACCTGAAGGGATGACCTCAAATTGTTAGACAAGGCTCTTAGTAGAGAGATGGGGACATCAACCTACCTTCAAAACTTTTGACCCTGAATTGTTCTTGTTGAAAAGAAATTCAGGGGCAAAAATGGAGCAGAAACTGAAGGAGAGGCCAACCAGTGACTGACCCAGTGTGGGATCCATCTCATTGGCAGGCATCAAACTATGACGCTATGTTGTGCTTGCAGACAGGAGCCTAGCATGACTGTTCTCTGAGAGGCTCTACCAGCAGCTGAGACAGATGCAGATACTTATAGCCAACCACTGAACTGAGGTCAGGGACCCCTATGGAAGAGTTAGGGGAAGGACTGAAGAAGCTGAAGGGGATTGCAACCCCATTGGAAGACCAACAGTGTAGACTAACCTGGGTCCCTAGGAGTTCCCAGAAACTAATCACCAACCAAAGAGCATACAGGGTGTGATGGTTTATATATGTTTGGCCCAGGGAATGGCACTAGTTGGAGGTGTGGCCTTGTTGGAGTAGGTGTGTCACCCTTTAAGCTTTAAGACCCTACTGCTAGCTGCCTGGAGATTAGTCTTCAACAAGCAACCTTCAGATAAAGATGTAGAACCCTTAGCTCCTCCTGTACCATGCCTGGATGCTGCCATGCTCACCCTTGCCTTGATGATACTGGACTGAACCTCTGAACCTGTAAGCCAGCCCCAATTAAGTGTTGTCCTTTATAAGAATTGCCTTGGTCAAGGTGTCTGTTCACAGCAGTAAAACTCTAACTAGGACAGAAGTTGGTACCAGGAATATTGCTGTGATAAACCTGACCATGTTTTTGTTTGGACGAATGTAGATTTTGGGACTTTGGATTTAGAAATCAATGGAATGCTTTAAGTGGGGCTTAATGGACTATCCTAGAAGGAATATGGAAGACTTTGTTGCTGTAAGTGATTTGAACTGTGTTAACCTGGCCCAAGACAGTTCGGTAGAGAAGAATTTCAATATGTGCCCTAGAGACTGTTTTTGTGGTATTTTGGGGAAAAAATGTGACTGCTTTTTTGCCATTGTCTGAAGATTATGCTTGAGGCTAAGGTGAAGAGATTTAGATTAATCTCTTTGAAAAGGGAAGTCTCAAAACAGCCTGGTCTTAATTCTTTTGTGTGGCTACTAAAGTTCACTCTTATGAAGAATATTTTTAATGAAAAGGAGCAAGCTGAGAAAGGAAAATACAAATTATATGGTTGGAGTATAAAGGGGACACTAGGAAGTGAAATGGAACTTAATCTTGTGTTCAGGGATATTAAATTGAATTAAGGGAATAGTGACCTTGGGGCAAGATCTAACCCAGCTAAGTTTAGGTCCAGGCACCCTAGTATAAACCATTAATCCCAGGAGGCAAAGACAAGCAGATCTCTGAGTTTAAAGCCAGCCTAGAACAGATCAAGTTCTAGTTGAAGAAAAACTTAAATCCAGGCTTGGAGGACCACACCTTTAATCCCAGGGTTTAGGAGACAGACAGGCAAATCTCTGAGTTCAAAGTCAGTCTACAGAGGAAATTCCAGGACAGCTAGGTTTAGGCAGTTTAGGAGTTGGAAGAAAGAAAGCTGGTGACACTATAATATAACAAGGGGGCCATGTTCCAGCAAGCAGCAGAGCACTGGCAACTTCAGCCATGTGACTGTAGCTGTATATTCAAGAGGAGAAGGAGACTATTGGGACAATTGATGCGGATTAGCTGAAGGGGCTGGTCTGGGGGCCCTGGCATACAAGTAGCAGAGGATTCCTTTGTCTGGCATCAGTGTGGGAGAGGATGCTCCTAATCCTGTAGAAACTTGATGCCCCAGGGAATGGGGATGCCTAGGGGGTATGCGGAGGGAGACTAACAACCGCTCCGAGGTGAAGGGATGGGGTGAAGAACTCAGGAAGAGGGAACCAGGGTGGGGAGCAACAATTGGGATGTAAAATAATTAATTTTTAAAATGTCTAAGTCCTAAGAGAAATCCTGAAAAATCAATGTAAACTATTATTTAGAAATACAGAGGAGACAGACAAGGAGGATATAACCACATTGTTCCTGTGGGATGAGGAAAAAAGACAAAGCCAATTTCTGCTTTGATCAAAAGACCTATAGAAGCAACTTGTGTACAAACATAGCATTGCTAAAATTACGCAAAAGCAGTAAAAGGTAAGCCTAGAAGTCCACTGAGCAGCTGAGTATGTCTGTAGATGCTTCCGGGGTCTTGAGTTGGTGTTGATGCTGCTGGGTTTGGTTTGGGGAGCGCTCACCGTTGTCAGTTGCATGGTGGAGGCTCAGAGAATTTGTTGAATTGCCAAAAGCAAGGTGTTGAAGAAGAGAAGGCACTGGAAAGGGTTGGTGGTGATTCTGTGCACTGATAGCTAGGAACTATTTTCGGCTGTGCTGGCCACACAGTCTCTATAACAAACCCACTCCCCTTTTTCTGTCTTCCTTGTAGCCCTTTCTAGAACATAAAATGCAGGATTAGCTCTTGCCACATTCGGACAGCAGAATTGACTTGTAAGCCCTGCAGTGAAGATGCCTGTCTCACTTTCAGCAAGCTTAACTTCCTCTCTACTCCTAACTATTTTCATTTAATATAACTTCACCTCTGAAGTTTCTCTTCTTTCCATACAAGAAGTGAGTGTTAGAGGGGCTTTTAAAAGACAAAAGTTAATGACCAAACTGAGAAAGATAAGATAATAATAGACAAGAAACATCAATAATTAACAGGAAAATAAAAATAAGTGGAAAGGTGAAGTCAGCAAAGCAAGATGGGGAAGCCAGAAACGGGACCCTGAGTTGAGTTGAACCAATGCCTATATCTAAGTCCAGAAAGTCTTAAGTTTTGAGAGCCACAGGACCCAGCTTGAAAACAAAGCCAATTGATAGTAATCAAAGCAAAGTCAAATTAAACTAAAAGAACAGAGAAGAATAATACTCTCTGATTAAAAATGGTGAAAAGTCCTCAGTAGGTTAAAAGCAATGGCAATAGTAACAACACAAGAGAAGAGATAGAGATGAAGCCTACAGAGTGGGTTAGGAATGGTGGTCATGGTACACACAGTATGCACAGTCCTTCCTAAGTAATAGTTTCTGCATTACAATCCTCATAAATGGCAATCCTTAGGTGTACTTGCAAACAGGGGCCTATCATGACTGCCCAACAAGCAGCTGAAAGAGTTAGATGCAGATATGTGCACTCAACCAATGGACAGAAGCTGGTGATCCTTATGGTTGAATTAGGGAAAATCTGGACAAAGCTGAGGAGGAGGGTGACCCTATAGGAAGACCAGCAGTCTCAACTAAACTGGTACCAGGGATCTCTCAGACATGGATCACCAACCAGGCAGCATACACCAGCTGAGATGAGGCCCCAACACATATACAGCAGAGGACTTCCCGGTCGGGATTCAGTCAGAGAAGATGCACCTAACCCTTGAGAGACTTGAGACACCAGGGAATGGGGAGGTCTAGTGAGGTGGGGGTAGAAAGGGGCATCCTCTTGGAGATGGGGGATGGGGATGGGGAGGAGGTGTGGGATATGGAACAGTAAGAGGGTGGACCAGGAGGAGGATAAAGTCTGGACTGTATTTATTAAAGAATAAAAAGAAATTTCTCAATGGCCTCCATTCTCTTCCCTTCAAGCCTAGGCATCAGATCATGCATCTACTTATCTATATCTATTCATCCACTCATATGTATCCTTCCACCTGCCCACAAATGCACATGAATGTATTCATTCGTTCTATCTATCCTCGACCAATATATGAAAGAGCCATGGAGTTCAAAAGAAGGCATTAGGTAGTCTTAGCAAAGTGAAGCAGTAAGGAAACAGAAGCACTGGGAAGGAAAAGGTAAGCATGAAGAGAACAGCCAATCAGGAAAGGGGGGAAAAGGTAAGGAGAGAAGAGGTAAGGAGCGCAAGGTCAGTCGAGGAGACAGAAGGGGAAAGAGAAGAATGTATAAAATCAGAAACAGCAGCTTCCTTGTGGAAGAATGTTAATGTTAATAGAAGCCCAACAAGGAAGGCTCTATTCACGTTCTGTTTAAATCATTTCCAATCTGTAGAGTTGTATTTCTCATCAAGTAAATGAAAGAACCTTAGGGAACCAATTTCAAACCCTGGCTTTTAAAAAATAATTACAGTTGACATGACTTATGCTATACAGAGATAAGCCCCCCCCCCTGTTTTGTTCTCCTGGGATTCAGTGCAAAGATACATTGTTTCAAATCTGTTGGCCTTTAACAGACACATCTTATTTTCTGGCGCCAATTTCACAAAACCATATTTCAGATAACCATGGGAAGTAAAAAGTGTGATGTTTAGAAACTGACTATGAATTTTGTTTAATCTAAATCATGTCAGATATAATAGAATTTAAAATGATCTTCTGGTGCTTTGAGCAGATTTTGGTGGTTCCTTTTTAGTGTTTGGTTGGTTTCCTTTTCAGTTGTTATTGTTTGCTTGTTCAGCCTACAACGCTTCTTAGTACAGCCTACACACTAATAGCTTCAGCCTGATTTCCACTGTGGGGAACCGGCACGCCTGTGATGGCTTTTGCTGCAGTTTGACTAATGTCTTACAGCAGCTCTCAGAAGTCAGCTAACATGTGGAGCTGGACGAGGGTCATTCGAGGACAACTGAGAGATGCCCCAGAGAGGATCTGCATCACTAGTAAGTATGGAGTGGATCTGCAGCATTCCTTCTACCAAAGCAGGGAGCACACCTCAGGAGGTGGCCATCTTGGCAGCCTGGCACACCTCAGAGGAGTCTTAGACACTCATCTTGGGAGTAAACATTAGAAAAAAAACTATGAAACTTCTAGTAACTACAAAAGAAAAACAAATGCTCACCCTGTGCTCCAGAAATATAATCCCCAAAGCACTGCACAATTTCCACTTTCTCTTCACATAAACCATGCATTTTTTTCAAAAGTATTACACACACACACACACACACCAAAAGAGAGAAAAAAAATATGTGTGAAAATACTCTAGAATAAGCAAGGTTTTTTCTTTAGAAGGAATACCCACCCCCAAACTGAGCACTGAGGTACAGACTTGTAATTCCATCATTCACCCAGGATATATAGGCAGATCATCCTCAGCCTCATATCAAGTTTGAGGCCATCGTGGGCTATGTGAGAAACTGTCTACAAAGGACAGAAGGACTCAGGGTGGAAAGGTAGGTGGGAAGGAGGGAGGGAGAGAGAGAAAGGAGGGGCAAGGGAGGGAAGGAAGGGGAAAAAAAAGGTAGGGGGGAGAGGAAAGGAACGAAAGGCTTCCTTAAGGGTAAGTTTCTTGTTCTACCCTTGCAAGTTCCTACAAACTCCCTAGTGGGTGATTTTAGGTATTTCACAGAAATTAAGAATCGGGCAAGTTTCACCAACACCCCTTCCCCTTCCTTTAAAGGGGGCCACAGGAATATCCCCATTATAGTTTTCCAGGTTTCTGCAGACAGCCTTTGTGGCTAGAGGAGAGTAGTGACTCCTACACCTTCCATTGAAATTTAGCTGAAAAGGCCCAAGGATGAGTAAGTAGCTTATTGTGGGCTCTGTGTTGGCAGCCCCACCCTTACCAACATTTCCGGCCCCTTGATGCAGCAGGGAAGCAGTGATCATAATCTGCCTAAGTTTGGTGTGTGTGTGTGTGTGTGTGTGTGTGTGTGTGAGAGAGAGAGAGAGAGAGAGAGAGAGAGAGAGAGAGAGAGAGAGAGAGAGGTTTCTATTCAAAATAAGCTAAAGAACTGCAGTATTGGAGATGGCTTTTCATATGATCAATAAACAGTCCCCATATTCTATGACTCCTTCTGAGATTATTTCCCCCTGAAACCTTGCTCCCTGTAAAACAGCTATAATCACTTCCAGGGTCCAATATTTGACTCTCATTCTTCCTGATGTGTAAATTCAGTTCACTAAACATTTGGTGTTTTTTTTTGTTGTTGTTGTTGTTTTTTTTGTTTTTTTTTTGTTTGTTTTTTTATCTCGTGACTCTGTTCCTAGTGGGCTTGAGCAGGTAAACAGAATGATGCTCTCAAAGCTACGTTTGTATTCTGGACGTTTTAAAATTAAGTTTCCTTATGGAAACTCATGTTCAGACTGTAAAGTCAGCAGTGCTGATGAGAAAAACAGCATTGGCGCTGTTTGTTTGAATTGGAACTAGACACTCCTCTCACACTTGTGTATGCCAATGTGTCATCCAAAGGTCTGGATTCTTCTTCTAGCTTAGCTGTAATCTGATTCTGCCACCAAGGCCTCACTGTGGAGTAAAGTGCTTAACTGTAGCCATTATAATCTCATTACTTAAACTAGTGAGAACTAAAAATAGAATGAAAGAAAAAAGAAGAAAATGGACACAAAAAATTAATCTGAGTTCCTTTCATTCTTTCTAATGACTGATGTAAGCATACTAACCAAGCAATAGCGAGTAATCAATGACAGAATTGCCAAGGTTTGTGCACTTCTGGTCCCACAGCTGAACCACACTGTGAAAAACCCTAAGACTGAAATGGTTTTATTGGTTGTGCTTTAGAACAAGGCTCCCCCTGCATCTGATGATGAAGTGGGTGCTTCTAAGGACCTCTGATTGGATGTGACCCTTGGCAATATTTAAGGCACCCATAGGTTTCTTTTTCTGCAAAGTCATGGACCCAGGAAAAGTTAGGAACCATCAGGAGAATCTGAATGGAAAGGAAGTGGGAGTACCCTCCCCCAGGCCCAACTAATTGGGAATTTTGGAACTCTTGGCAACATGGAGCTATATCCTAGGAGAAACATATGACAGTAATTACTGAACCACTGAGGCGAGTCACTGGGAAACCATGGAAAGCAGGAGAAGGGCCAGCATGCTGAAGAGTGGAAAATGTTGTTCCAGTTTTCAGGACAGAAAGAAGATTGACTGATTGAATTGCAGTAAGAGTGTTTGACCGAAAATAAAAAAATTAAGGTGTTTTGCTTTGTTTTTCATACTATACCTACATTGGTACACAAGGAAGGTATGATAACATCACCCTTCCTTGGTTAACTAGCAGGTGATTCATGATACTCCTCTACTTGATAGGGAAGCAGTAAGCAGAGTATTAGTGCATTAGCTGTTGTTTGAGTTTGTTGTTATTGTTGTTGTTGTTGTTGCTGCTGTTGTTGTTGTTCTTGCTGAGATAAAACACCGACCAAAAGCAACTTGGAAATAAATGGATTCATTTAATCTTGTACTTTGCATTTTGTCATACAGAGAATGAAGGCAAGAACTAATGTGGAGAGCACAGAAAAATGCTGCTTATAAATTTGCTTTACTTGGCTTGCTCAAGTATCTCACTCAATCTTTCTTCTTTCCTTCCTTCTTTCCTTCCTTCTTTCCTTTCTTCCTGTCTCCCTTATTTTCCTGCCTTCCTTCCTCACTTGTTTTTCTTCTTGCCCCTACTTTGTATTACTGCTTTGAGGATTTCATGTAATGTGTTTTTTATTGTATTAAGTTATTCACCCAGATATGGGTGAATACATGTTTCACCCACAAATCCTTGGATGTGTAGCCTTCCACTGGAGTGGTAGATGGACCAGAAGCTATATTCTCAAAGAAAACTACATCTCCCTTATAGAACAGTCGTCAATTGTCAATAGCTCCTCAGGGCTGAGTGGGATTTCTTGCCTATCTCCCTCCCCTAGCCATGAAGCAATGTGGTCCAGCTTGAGCTTGCACAGACCTTTGTCATGCTGTTACATCTTCTGTGAGTTCATTTGTGCAGCTTCCTGCTGTATCCAGAAGACACTGTTTCCTTGGAATCATACATCTCTGGCTCTCCCACTCTTTGGCAGTAATCCATGGCCTTTGGGAGGAGGAGGTATGATATAGATGTCCCATTTAAGACTAAGCATTGTGTAGTTCCTTATCCTCTGCATCTTCACCCTTTGTGAGTCACTGTGTTAACCACTGTCAACTGCAAAAGGAAGCTTCTCTGATAAGGGTCCAGACATGCATTGATCTAAAATTATAATGATAAGATATTAGAACTCAGTTTAGTACTATGTATGTTTAGGCAAATAATAGTAGGTTCTCCCATAAGGCCTATGACTGTCTAGCCATAGGTCCCTGTCCCCATAGTGGTATCAAGTATGGGATCCATCTTGTAGAGTGGACCTTACATTCAATCAAAAAATGGTATAGTTACATCCATACTATTCATACCACTTTGCACCAGTGGGTGTGTTATGCCAGACAAGAATTTACTGAAGCTTACAGAATTCACAGCTGGATAAGACTGATAACTACTTTTCTCCTCCAGTAGCATATGTAATACATTATAGAGCCATGAAAGACAGCCAGTAAGGAAGAAGCTTCCAGGTCACTTCTAACTTGATTTCTCCATGTTCTAAGACTCAAGTATGTAATATCTTCAGCAATAGGGGTTTTATCACAAACTTCTGGAAGGTAACCAATGTCACTGGCAATAGTGTGTAATCTTTGAGGTCTATGATGCCTTTCTGGCCAACAACTTTAAAGAGAAGAGATGTTCTTGGAACCCAACCTGTTATTTATTATTCTGTGATGTCTCTAATAATCAATATCCTGAGCCATCAGTGAATTTTAAATTAAAACTACTTTGAGTTTTAGTCTTATCCCATCAAAATGGCTAATATAAAAAAATGAGGGCAAATGATGAGATATGTGGTTGTAGAAAGATAGAATTTTTATTTACCTCTGGAAAGAATGAACATGGATACAGCTATGATGTAAATCAGTGTCAAGTTTCCTCAAATAGTTGGAAATAGATCTACACATGATCCAGCCATACTACTCTTTTTTTTTTTTTTTTTTCAGAGCTGGGGACTGAACCCAGGGCCTTGCACTTGCTAGGCAAGTGCTCTACCACTGAGCTAAATTCCCAACCCCCAGCCACTACTACTCTTAGGCGTCTTCCCAAAAGACTCTGTGTCATACTGTAGGTTTAGATACCTGCTTATTTCTTTGATTTTTGACAGTTTCACACATTACATACAGTATCCAGGCTGCACCCACTCCTTGACCTCTTATTGTTAGCTGAGTTCATGTACAGGACACCGCTGTTTGGCCAACTGGCATCAGAGTCCTATTTGCTTTCTTTTAAAGGTCTTCCCAACTGTATAAACGTTAGGCAGACAAAGCCTGTGTCAGATTCTGAGTTAAATAAACTTAAAGTTAAAACAAACTAAAAAGTCCCAACAATGAAATTAATACACAGTGTATAAGTGAAGGAAACTAGAATTTCTAAGAATCTATTGCTGTTTCAAGTTCAATGGTAATGACATCTGGTTCTTATTAAGATCCTTCTGTATCCAAGTGATCTCAACCTACATCATCACTTTTTTAGTCAACATGATAGTGGAAGAAAAGCATGGTATTTGTGTTATCACTAGGACTTAAGAAAAGAATCTCAAAAACACAATATACTGTCCTCAGGTCCTACCTGCATTACTTGATGCAAATACAATCAAATCCTAGACATTAAAACCACAACCTCTCTTTCTACTGCTTGTCTGATCATCTACCTCCCTTTCTTTTCCCATTGTATGCAGAAATCACTTTCTAGAGTAATTAATAGGGAGACATACATACATGGACTGCATAAAGTAATATTAAATCAAATACCAAACCTTAATCAAAATACCTTAATCAAAAGGTTTTAGTGGAACATTTAAAGTTTTTCATTTAGCATGGTAGAGAAGCTGTGAAATACTTCCCAAAGAACTTTTGAGGTTTTATTTCTCATTGGGATTAGATTCACCATAGTTATAATTTGATGAGAATTGCCTTAGAATAAGCATGAAGTATTCATAAACCAAGAGTGTCTCCAACTTCCTGTGTTATCATAATGGCCTATTCAGCTAAGTAATGTCCAAACCTTCCTATTTTCCTAAGCCAGTGTGGACTCTTTTCTGAGATGTATATCCAAAAATATGGGCAGGTAAATTTCCAAAAGAAAGGATTGGCTATTCTAAAGTCATCAGTGGACTGTTGTAGTGGAAGATTTCTTCAGATTCTACAAATAAAAGAAAGAACTAGGTTTATCAACTCTGCACTGCAAGCTCCATTCATATACATAACAGTATAACCTTCTCTTTCCTGTTCTCTCATGCCTAGGTTAAGACAAGGACAGCAGCCCAGGGGACTCTTAACCATGATAGTGTACATGCTTCCTTCACATGATCCTTAGAGCAAAAGGTAGGGACAGCTCTAGCGGGGACCTGCTGAGAGAGCGTGTGAGGACAACCAAATTAAAGAAAACCAGGATGACTAGGATTAAAGGAAATACAGCTAGAGGCAAATATAGAAGCAAATGTTTCAAAAATGGGTAATTAGAGCAAGAATACATAACCTCAAGGGGAGAAGTTGATAATGTGTTTCTATTAGATCAGTACTAGAGTCTAAGTAGCATAGCCCAGAAAATCCATTAATGGATACACAAGGCATCTGAAAATTGCAAAAAGACAATAGAAACTGAGGTAATAAAAAGTCTGAGGAGGAGATACTATGGACTTCACACTTTAAAGGGTGTCAAAAGATGAATCAATGGTAATGATAGTGCAAATATCAAAAATATTCACATTAGGGCAAATATTCTTGTGTTGTTTGCAATTATTTCTTTTATTTTTAAGATTAATGTGATTAGATTACTTCTCCATTCTCTTCCTTTCCTCTAAACACTTCCATATACTACTCTTTGTTCTTGTTCAAATTCAGGGCCTATTTTTTTCACCAATTGTTGTTACATGCATATATGTGTGCATATATATTCCTAGATTCAATCGGGTTCTAT
Source organism: Rattus rattus (assembly GCF_011064425.1). Lineage (NCBI taxonomy): Eukaryota > Metazoa > Chordata > Mammalia > Rodentia > Muridae > Rattus > Rattus rattus. The sequence continues at coordinate 95,515,597 of NC_046156.1, forward strand.
ATAATAATAGTCTACATAATGCTACCTGTATGTATGTTTTCAGGAGTGAATGTTTAATATTGGATAACCAATTGGTGTGCTCTTCCCTGGGGAAGACGATTTCTCCTACTCTTGGCACTTACCTGCCTGTGGTTCTTTGTTTAGGGCTTAGGCCTTATGGGCCTTTATTGTCTTTGGTGTTGATTTTGTTCAGCTAATGTTTAGGCAGTCATGTTGGTGAGACTTTATAGCTTCTATCTTGCTAGGAGATGCCCTTTTACAAGAAAGTCCTTGATCCTCTGGGTTTTACAATCACTCTTATCCCCTTCTTTAACTTTCCCTGAGCTTTAGGTGATGGAATGTTCTGCAGGTGTGTATCCACTTGGAATGGGTTCCACAACTCTGCACTTTGGTTAGTAGTGGTTTTCTGTAGTGGCCTATTGCAACAAGTTGTTTATTTCATGGAGGGTGTGGAGGTTTGAATTAAAATGCTCCCCCAAAGACTCACAGGGTATGGCATTATTAGGAAGTATGAACTTATTAGAGTAGCTGTGTCCTTGTTGAAGGAAGTTTGTCGCTAGGGGTAGGCTTGAGGTTCAAGAAGGTCAAGCCAGGTGTAGTTTTCTCTACTACCTGCTAAACCGGATACATAACTCTCAGCTACTTGTCTAGTACCATGTCTGCTTGTGTGCTGCAATGCTTCTGGTCCTGATGATAATGGACTAAACCCCTGAACTGTAAGTCAGCCCCAATTATATGGTTTTTGTCTTTCTACGTTAGAGTTGCCATAGTCACCATGACTCTTCCCAGCAATAAAAACCCTAAGACAGAGATTGGTACCAGGGGCTTAGGTACTGCTGTGATAGGCTGCACCATGTTTTTGTTTGGAGGAATATGGAATGTTTTGAGAGTTTGGATTAGAAAGGTGATCAGACATTTTAAACAGGGTTTAATGGGCCATCTAGTAGGAGCATGGAAGAGAGTGTTGCTGAAAGTAAAATGAACTGTAGGTGTTCATGGTGTTCATGGCATAAGAATATTAATGTGTGGCCTAGAGATTATTCTTATGATATTTTGGCAAAGAATGTGGCCGCTTTTTGCCCTTCTCTGAAAAGTCTGCCAGAGACTAATGTTAAGAATTTTGAATTAACACATTTGCAGAGATTTCAAAGTAGACTAGTCATGTGGTTATTAGTGGGCAACTGTCCGCAGATGTTAATGAAAAGGAGGAAGATAAGCAACAAAAAATACAGAATATACAGGTTGAGGAGAAAAGAGTAAACAGATGAAAGAAAAGCCTGGTGCTTGGTGGAATAAAGGAAGTGGTGACCTCAGAGCAAGATGCCACCCAGCTAAGCTTTCAATCCGTAAAAAGAAATTTGAAGAAAAGCTTCAAGCGGAAGTTAGGGACTGAAAGCACACGTCTTTAATCCCAGCACTTGGCAAGCAGAGGCAAGTGGATCAGAGTTCAAGGCCAGCCTGGTTTACAGGATGACTAAGCTTAGGTAGTAAAGGAAAACATCAAAAACAGAAAGCTGGTCAAAATGTGTTTGGACAATGGGACCAAGGTCCAGCTCCAGCAAACAGCAGACAGTGACAGCTTTTGGCTCTATAGTTCTGATTTTAGAGTTAAGGATACAAAAAGTAGGTTATGGGATCTCCCTCTGTAACTAAGGAAAGCCACTAAAACCAAGCATTTGTGAGGGGTGTCCATGTATGGAGGCCTAGAGAGGCCATTATTTGAAGTCGTAAAGGTGAGGCATGGAGTGTCTTGGAGACTCTAAGATGTTGGAGATGTGAGAGCGGTGGAACACCTGTGGAAAAAGCTGCTAACTGGGAATGGAACAGCCCAAGAGAGGGGTGTGTTGCAGTCAAAAAGCTGAGAGGAGTTGGAGATAAAAAGAGCACGTTGACTTCAGACGTAAAGATGCAGAGTTTGGAGTTTGCTCAGCTGGTTTTTTGGTCTTGCTATGGTCTAGTATTTCCTCACTATGGTCCATTCCCTCCCTTTTGGAATAGAAATGTATAATCTGTGCCACTGTATGTTGAAAGAATTCAATTTTCTTTTTCAGTTTGATATTACAGAGGATTATAGTTAAAAGATTGCATGAGGTTTGGGGATTTAGCTCAGTGGAAGAGCGCTTGCCTAGCAAGCACAAGGCCCTGGGTTCGGTCCCAGCTCCGAAAAAAAAGAAAAAAGAAGGAAAAAAAAAAGGTTGCATGAGTCTCAGAAGATATTTTGGACTATGAACTATTAAGTAATGTTGACGCTGGGACATAGGCTATGGGGACTTTTGAAGATGGACTAAATGTGTTTTTCATTATGATATGACTACAAGCCTATGGGAGCCATAGGGTAGAATATGTGGTTTAAATGAAAATGGCCTCCACACGCTCATAGGCAGTGGCACTATTAGGAAGAGTGTCCTTATTGGAATAAGTGTACTTTGTTGGAGGAAGTGTTTTACTGGGGGTAGTCCTGGGGGTAGTTTCAAAAGCTTAAGCCAGGCCCTATCTCTCTGTCTCTGTCTCTCTGTGTATCTCTCTTTCTGTTTTTCCCTGTCTCTGTCTCTCTCTGTCTCCCCCCCAACCCCCACTGCCTATGGATCCAGATGTAGAACTCTCATCTACCTCTCTAGCACCATGTCTGCCCAAAGTGCCACAATGTTTCCTACCCTGACAATAACAAACTAAACTTCTGAACTATAAGTCATCCCCAATTAAATTTTTTCCTATATAAGAATTGCTTTGGTCATGGTGTCTCTTTACAACAATAGAAACCCTAACTAAGAAAGAGGATGAGAAGTACAGTTATCTGTGGGTATAAGGACTGTGCTAATTTGAATAAGAATTTTCCCCTAGGTGCATATATTTGAATGTTTAGTCACCAGGAAGTGGAACTCGTTGAAAGGATTAGAAGGATTAAAAGATGTAGCCTTATTGGAGAAGGTGTGTTAAGGAAGGTGGGCTTTGAAATTTCAAAAGCCCATGTTAGGTTCTCTCTCTCTCCCTCTCCCTCTCCCTCTCCCTCTCCCTCTCCCTCTCCCTCTCCCCCTCCCCCACCTCCCCTTCCCTTCCCCCTTCCTCTCCCCCTCTCTCTCTTCCTTTCTCTCTCTCTTCCCCCCTCCCTTCTCTCCAGAACTCTAAGCTACTTCTCTAGCACCATGTCTCCTTGCACACTGCCATCCTCCCTTCAATGATTATAATAGACTAACCTTTGAAACTAAAAAAATGAAACCACCAAAAGATGCACTTTATATGATAATAAAATATAACAAAAGAAGACAACTGAGAAAATGAAAGAGAAAACCAGGCAACAAATGTAAGAAATATTGGTGTCTGTCCACTTAATTCTGCTTTTTCAAAATGTGTACATCAGAAACAGATCTGATGAGATAGAGATGGCCCTGCAACTTTAGGAAGTTACTAAAAAATGTATTTAAATATTGTATGAATAACATTAACAAAGGTAATATTAACAAAGGTATCTATTATACTTTCACTCCTGCTTTTACCTGTTTCTTACTGTCATGACAAATTGCCTCTCCAGAATGATATTATATCCTAGACACCCCTCTGAAGTCACACTCCCATCTTACCACAAGAAAAACCATTTATACTAGCAGTGTCTTACTTGAAGGGAAGGGAAAGAACTAAAGTTCCTCAATTTACTAAATCCACCACAGATGAACCAGACTATACTATATTTTAGTAGCCAGCACTTTTCAAGCCTCATTTCACAAGTATGCTCTACCTCAGTGAGTTTCTCAGAGAAGTTAGGACAATTTAAGCTCTACACATGTGCAGGGCCAGTTGTTTCTTGGACTAGGTTTTTGGTTTTTGGTTTTGATTTTTTTTTCCTGAAGATATCTGCTCCAGGGAGAATCATTTCTAACCTACCATGTCCAAACCCCTGAAGAAACCCTATTAGTTTCTCTGCAAAGAGAGAAATACAAAGACAGTGTCTCACCGTGTAGCTTTGGTTGGCCTATAACTCACTATGTAGACCAGGCTTGCCTTAAACACACAAAGACCTGCCTGCCTCTGACTCCTTCAAAGTGCTGGGATTAAAGGCATACACCACAATGCCCCAGGCCTTAAAAGATTTTTTGATCAATAATTTGCTTATCTACTACACATATAATCACTCCACGATGAAAAAAGTGTTGAACTGAAAATGTTCCCAGCTCCTCAGAGCTCACTGGGTGTGATGTTCATCTTGGGTAGGTAACGTTCTTCACTGGTTTGACAGCTCTAAAGAAGTCCTTGTACTGGTCCTTCAGACCCTCATACAAAGTAAATAGTTTCTTTCGAGTGAGCCAAGGGTATCACTTTTTTATTCACTAGCATCTATACTTGGAATTCTTCTTTAGGGGTTTTCCAATGGTAAAGCATAAATATTTCCTTTGAGGCATAAAGATACCATGTGAACACTTCAGCACATGTGATTAAACTTGTTTAAAATGACTATAACTTCTGTTACTTTTCTTTGCAAATATTTTAGTTTCTATTTTATTGCTTTAAATATAGTAATTATAGTGTATATCTTTTCTGTAGCTAATATTTAGAGCCTTTGAGGGTCTCCTATTATAGATTGTGCCTCTCCTGACATAATTTCCCAGTGTGCCAGGGTATCTTTGCATATTGAGTACTGTACTTCCAGGTGTGCTGTTAGGACTCTATGGAAAGATTTCCCTGTATTTGTTAATCTTGCAGAGGACCTGGGGTCAGTTTCTACCACCCACATGGTAGATCACACCATATCAAATTCCAGTTTTAGTTGATACTATGCCCTCTTCTGACCTCCATAGCACCAAGCATATAGGTGGTACACACACATACACACAGTCAAACACCCATACACATAAAATAAATAAATCTTCTTAAAATTATAAGTGCCTTCCTCTACTGAGGGTTTGTCAATGGTTGTGCCCTACCAGCCTTGGGCCTCTTAGTGTGAACCTAGATTAGAAGTTCTAGGCTTGAGATTTCTTCCCTGGAATCTGCTCTCACACTGAAGAGGTCCGGTGAAGGGTTCTTCTGATGTACTCTATCAGGGATGGTACAATTTCAACTTATTTTAAAGAAAATTTGCTACTAGGTTCCCACTTTGAGCAGACGGGGAATCTTAATTTTTGTCAATGATGGCACTATTGAAAGTTCATTTCAACTGTGCTGAATTCACAAGACCCTTCTTCTGGGGTTTATCAACACTCTGAGTCTCTGTTTTCTTTTTCAGGTTTGAAAGCCAGTATACTGTTAGCCCCTCTTGGTTTTTAGAGAGAATTTTCCAAAACCTTACTTGAGCTTTTCAGTTCTTATGAGAAAGACCAAATAATTCTGTTTGTAGTTCCTGGAAACTGGAAATCCTACGTCAAGTCTTAAAATAGTCTGAAGAAGCAGGAAAGATGACAGTGTTGCAGAGTACCTTCAGAGTGTTGCTATGGAAACGGAAAATTGAACCACTGTATAATACTACACACTGTTACTCACTGAGACTCTGGTGATAACAGGAAGTTGTGAGAAAATTGAGGGACATTTGGTCTGTCTGTTTATTTGTGACTCTAAGAATATGAAACCCAAATATTGGGTTCAAAGTGACTGAAACATACCTATCACTCCACATAGATTTCTGTCCATTATTTTCAGGACATATGAACTCATGGACTTCTCAAATTCTTGGAGAATTAAGGGTTGCAGCTCTAACGTATTTATATCACCAGTGAAGCTTTTGCTATTGAATATGTTTTGGCTGTTGCTATGAGAAACCTGAGGGCCAAGTCACCAATTCTATATACACAGCAGGAAAGAATGATGGCTGTTGCTGTTTGACACTTTGCAGATAAGACACAAAGTTTACCAAGTCTCTGGCTCCCTGGAGATGTGGCCATGGAAAAATCAAGCCTAAATAAGCCCCTACACAAGGGCGGGGCTTCATTTCAATCATGTGTCCATTAATTTCTTACTACCTCAGCAGTTTTAAACCTATAAAAGATGATCTATTCAAGCTGAGACTCCTGGATTTAAATTAGAGAATAAATAAAGAAAAACATGTTGGGAAATGAAAGTTGAACTCTTAGCACTTCATTGTGTAATGTTGCTGGCAAAAACCAAAAGGCTTTATCTTGGCTCCTTTTCCTAAGCACAATGCTAAAATTGTGTAAACAATAAATGTGGCAGGTCAAAAATATTTGCAACCTTGTGCTTCTCAGATTATTTTCTCAAATTTCAAAAATCCTATATGAATCTGATTAATTATTTCTAAAATACAGAACTATTGAGTATTATTTTGTACTTGTGTGAGAATGCAAACATACTCTGTGCTAGGAAACACACATCTGGAAATGCAGTGATCATTCACAGAACTGGTATCAGTCACCCATGAAGCACTCTAAGAGTGTTGTTTATTTCTCCTGTGTTTTCTTCTAGGCTTTGACTCAGCTCTGCTGTCTTCATTTATGCTGTGCAGACCATGAATTATATTCTCATTCATTCATGAGCTACAACAAGCTCGTAGCTTCTCTTGCAGTTGCCACTTAGCTTCCCAGAGCCTATGTCTTTCACCTACAAATGAGACCACCCCAATGATCCCTAAGTTGAAGATTTAATACTAGAGATGTTGATGATAATGCACTTAGCATAATAAAGTCATGCGACTTGTCTTAAGCAATAATGGGTGACCAAAAATAACTCTAAATAATCTGTAAAAAGCAACTCAAGATCTGCTGTGATTTCTTTTTTTATTACTTAAATATTTCACACATGCAGGATGAAGTCAACCCCACCACCTCCTTTTCAATCTTTTCTCTATCCTTTTGACCACTTTCACCTCTCTATTTCATGTGTTCTTTTTTAAGCCCACTGAGCCCACACAGTGCTACCTGTATGTGCATGGTATAGGACCATCCACTGTATCCTCCATAGCTATTGGGCTACATCCCTGAAGAAAACGGGCTCTTAGTTGTAAATTACCAATAATTCCTCAGATAGGGGTGGGACTTTGTGACTACTTCCCCTCTTCATGCTGGGACTTCAGTCTGGTATGGTTTGATCTTATACAGGTCTCATGCATGAAGTCACCAGCACTGTGAGTTCTTTCCTTGAGAGTGAGAGCTACCTTGTTGAGTCCAGAAAACACTACATCACCCATGACCTCTAGCTCTTACAATCTTTACATTACCTCTTACAGGAAGTTATTATAGATGTCCCACTGGATGCTAAGCACTCTATAGTCTCTTATTCTCTGCAGTCAACCAGTTGTAGGTCTCTAAGATAATCACTATCGACTAAAGAAAGGAGCTTCTCTGATGAGGGTTGAGATATGCATTAGTCTATATGGGCAATAAGCAGAATGACTGCAGTAGGTTCTCACTTAGGATATATCACTACCCAGCAATGGGTTCTTTGCACTGTTAAGAGTGCTAGTCATGAGTTCCATCTTATGGAATGAGTCTTTAATTCGATAACAAAAACATGATGGGAATGACATTTGTGTCACTATTTCACTATTTCACTACTATGGGTATATTTTGCCAGACCAGAGTTTTGGAGACTCCCAGAGTTCATGAGTGGCTAAGACTGATGGCTACTTTTCTCCAGTAGCAGGGATAGCATCTTCCAACACTATAAAAGGTCACCAGTAGGGAGGAAGCTTCCAGGTCAGAACTAGCTTCATTTCTCTATGCTCTATGGCTCAAGTATGTCATATATTCAGCAATGGGGTCTCACCATCAAGTTCTTAATGGTGAACAGTGGCATTGGCAAGAGTGTGCAGTCTTTGTAGGTCTGTGAGACCCCACATATCAACAACCTCAAAGGAGATAACCCATGCCTGAACTGTCCCTCTCAGACATCATAGACTATCAAATAAAAGGCTCAGTGCTGTGGCCTCCTTCTAACTCGTGTCAGAAGTCCAGTTTTAAAACATATGCAGAAATCGTATGACATGCAATATGTGATACAATATACCTGAAAAGAGAAGCAATTAGTTACGGTACCTATTTTTGTTTGTTATTAATGTTTATCTGAACAATGATTCCACATGTAAAGTATATGACCTCTAGTTTGTGGTTTTGTGAGCATTAGAAGAAAACAAACTGAAAGGGCTAACCTACTCAATTTTTGAACCATGCATTTGTGTAAATAAGAAAGCAGATATATCTGAGCTTTCTGGGTTCTGGAGTAAATTTCCTCTTAAATTTAGGCCATTCAAATGAAAATAAGCATTCATGCGTGCACACGCACACACACACACTTCTGTTCCTCTCAAATGTTAATAATTGCATGTATCAGACCTGTTTATTGCCTGAGACACATCCACACAAAGAAAAATTCACTCCCTAAAGGAACGATGAACTTATTGAAACCTGGTAGTAAGTTAAAGCTTCAACATTGAGAAATTAATTAGAAATCAGGATTATTTTTCTATTTTAATATAGCTAGCTTTATTTCCTAAAAGGCAATCCCAACTATCATGGCCCTATTCATAAATGGAGGAGTAATTGATAATAAATATTTATTTTATTTTTTAATAATTTTATTTTTCTTGGCTATTTTACATATTTACATTTCAAATGTTATCCCCTTTCCCCCTCTCCCATACCCCCCTCTCCTTCCCCCTGCTTCTATGAGGATGCTCTCATTCCCACCCACCCACTCCAACCTCAATGCTTTGGCATTACCCTACACTGGGGAAACAAGCCTTCAGAGGATCAAGGGCTTTTCCTCTTATTGATGCTGGATAACACCATCCTCTGACACATATGTGGCTGGAGTCATGGGTCCCTCCATGTGTACTCATTGGTTGGTGTTTTAGTTCCTGGGAGCTCTGGTGAGGTTTGATTGGTTGGTATTGTTGTTCTTCCTATGGTGTTGCAAACCCCTTCTGCTCCTTCAGTCTTTTCTCTAACTCCTCCATTGGGGTCCCCTTGTAAAGTCCAATGGTTTGCTCTAACCATCCTCATCTATATCAGTAGGGCTCTGGCAGAGCCTCTCAAGAGACATCCATATCTGACTCCTATCAGCAAGCACTTCTTCACATCAGCAATAGTGACTGGGTTTGGTGGCTACATAGGGGATGAATTCCCAGGTGGGGCAGTCTCTGGATGATGTTTTCTTCAGTCCCTGCTCTACTCTGTCCTTGTATTTTCTCCCATGAGTATTTTGTTCCTCCTTCTAAGAAGGAATGAAGCATCTACATTTTGGCCTTCCTTCTTGGGCTTCATATGATCTGTGAATTTTTTTTTCTTAGGTATTCCAAGCTTCTGGGCTATATCCACTTATCAGTGAGTGCATACCATATGTGTTCCTTTATGACTGGGTTACCTCACTCAGGATGATATATTCTAGTTTCATCCATTTGCCTAAGAATTTCATGAAATCATTGTTTTTAATAGCTGAGTAGTACTCCATTGTGTAAATGTACCACATTTTCTGTACCTATTCCTCCATTGAGGGACATCTGGGTTCTTTCCAGCTTCTGGCCGTTATAAATAAGGCTGCTATGAACATAGTGGAGCATATGTCCTTATAATATGTTGAAGCATCTTTGGGTGTATGCCCAGGAATAGTATAGCTGGGTCCTCAGGTAGTACTATGTCCAATTTTCTGAGGATGTGCCTGACTGATTTCCAAAGTGGTTGAAGATTCTCTTCAATCTCTTGTATTCTGTTGGTAATGCTTGTGTCTATGACTCCTGATTTCTTTCCTACGATTTCTATCTCCAGGGTTGTCTCCCTTTGTGATTTCTTTAGTGTTTCTATTTCCATTTTTAGATCCTGGATGGTTTTATTCAATTCCTTCACTTGTTTGGTTGTGTTTTCCCATAATTCTTTAGGAGATTTTGTGTTTCCTCTTTAAGGGCTTCTACCTATTTTGTCCTGTATTTCTTTTTGCTCTTTTTTTTTTTTTTTTTTTCCGGAGCTGGGGACCGAACCCAGGGCCTTGCGCTTCCTAGGCAAGCGCTCTACCACTGAGCTAAATCCCCAACCCTTGTCCTGTATTTCTTTAAGGGAATTATTTTTGTCCTTCTTAAAGTCTTTTATCACCACTATGAGATGTGATTTTAAATCCAAATCTATTTTTCCAATGTGTTTGGATATCCAGTATTTTCTTTGGTGGGAAAACTGGGTTTTGATGATGCCAAGTAGTCTGGGTTTCTGTTGCTTAGGTTCCTGCATTTGACTCTCCCCAGCTGGTTATCTCTAATGTTACTTGGTCTTGCTGTCTCTGACTGGAGCTTGTCTCTTATGGGCCTGTGAGCCTGCGAGCCTGTGATCTTTGGAGTGGGAGTGCTCCTGGCAGACTGGCTCTCTGTTGGCAGGTTTTGTGTCTGAGGGCTGTGGAACAGTCCTGGCTCTGGGCGCAGATGGAGACCAGAAGGTCCTCATCCCAGACTGCCCTGCAGCTCCTGAGCCCTGTGCACTCCCGGGTGTCTCTTCTTGGACAGTGAGTGAAGAGATAGTGGGGTCTCACATGTGGGCTGAGGGCTTAGGAGGGAGAGTGCTCCTAGAAGATCAGCTCTCTGTGGGCAGGTTTTGTGTCCAAGGGCCATGAAACAGTCCTCTTCGTTTTATTTTCAACTCATTTCCAAAATCATAGTCTAATTCTCCCACCACATCTTATTTACATTATAAATTTCTTTCATGCAAAGTGAAAACAAAATCAACTTTGCTCTAACTTGAATCCAAGGATGTTAAAGTTCTCACCAAAATATTATGAGGTACTTATATTCACGTTTTGTCAAATATGTCATTCATCCATTTCTTAGATAGATTCTTCTTTCCCTATACAATTAGTGTCTTATTTTTTGGTTTTCCTTGTTCAGATACATTTTAAGATAAAGTTTCAGTCCTCAAAAGCTTCATTGTTGAATCAGAGGGATCCCTTGAAACTCCTACATGAGCCGAACGACTTGAGTGGAAAAGGCAGGTGTAAAGCTTCTGTCAGCATGCAAGAGAACCCAGAATCAGCATCCCATCTCTATGGCAACAGGCTGAAGATTAGAAATACCAGTTAGGTATCACCCATAAACACCAGTTTACAGGATTCCACAGATGTTAAAGTCACATGCCATGACCTTGGGGAACTTAGCAATCTGCACTCTGAGCAGAATTCTGCTGTAATTCTCAATTGCTGTCCATTGAAAATTAGGTGGGCGGGGGAAGTGAAATCATCCCCTTGCATCCTTGGGAAAATTCACTGTGTTGTACCACATGTTTTCTATTGCATAAGAGGATGCAGCCATTTCCCTTCAAGTACCAAACTGACATCGTTTAATTATTCTAAATCAGGTTTTCACTCACAACGCTGTTAATATTACTTCTTAGCAAAAGATCTGCAGCAGCCGTGGGCAAATATTTTTGAGTCCAGGAAAATGAAGGGATTGTTTTAGACAATTTTTCCAGACTTTCTTAACAAAATTAATAATTCAATTGAAATTTACAGACAGGGAATATTTCTTATGCTTTCTTTCACTGAACAAATTATCTGCAACTGTGTATAAAAATGTATAGAGAGCTAAATTGCCCTTAGTGCTACCTTAAATAAAAATGTATCCTGTGGTTCTCTTTTCATATTAGGAAATCTTAGAGGGAACTTTAAGGAACTCCCAGAAAAAAACAAAAACAAACAAACAAAAACAGCAAAAACCGCCTTCCCAAGCCAACGGGTTCACTTTAGTAGACTATTCTTGAACCAGATTTAGCCTTTTAGAGTGTAACTGAGATGTTAGAATAGAAATAACCAGTATGTTGAGGTATAAGCCAACATTCTGAAAATGCATAAAAGCAAGACTTGTAATGAATGCAAGCCATTTTCCTTGCCATGATCTCTTCAATTCAGCATCAGAGATGGATGTCTACTTTTAGTTCATTTGCTACCAAAAGTAAAGTATGTTCGAATATATTGTATTAAAATTATTTTAATACAAAATGCACTGTATTAAAATTATGACTATTTAAAATTAAGAACTATGTGACATTCAGATGACACTAACTTATTCAAATTATGCATAGAAGCCATGAAGAGAAATATGTCATTTCGTTTAGTAATGAAGATGTTTGACAATTTTTTCTTAGTTCTTTGGGAAGTTCATAAGAAAGCCACATATTCAGAGCATTTACTCAATTCCTTCCAACTATATACTATGGCATCATGTAAATACTGCTGTGTACATCAAACTGAACTTTAATGACAGGTTAGTATTACCCAGATAAGCAATAATCCACAAAATTTCAAACCACTTAACTTTTAGAAATAGAAGGTGAAATTTTGGTAGGCCTATTTCAGCCCTATTAGCCTATTGTAAATGTTCCAGGAAGTAAAACTATAGGTTTCACCACATTTACGTGGCTCTAAATATGGTTCATTCCTTTTAGGAAAATGCATCATTCTACTATTTGGTAGTTACTACTCTGAATTATGAACAGTATATGTTTTAGGCTTATGTTCCACTTCTAGCCTTTGGCTAAAGGTCTTTTATTTCTTGGCTTCTGTCTTAGTCAGGGTTTCTGTTTCTGCACAAATACCATGACCAAGAAGCAATTTGGGGAGGAAAGGGTTTATTCAGCTTACTTCCAAGTTGCTGTTCATCACAAAGGAAGTCAGAACTGGAACTCAAGCAGGTCAGGAAGCAGGAGCTGATGCAGAGGCCATGGAGGGGTGTTACTTACTGGCTTGTTTTCCCTGCCTTGCTCAGCTTGCTCTCTTATAGAACCCAAGACCACCAGCCCAGGGATGGCACCACACACATTGTGCTGGACCCTTCCCCTTGACCACTAGTTGAGAAAATACCTTATGGCTGGATCTCATGGAGGTATTTCTTCAACTGAGGCTCCCTTCTCTGTGATAAAACTCCAGGTTATGTCAAGTTGATACACAAAACCAGCCAATACAGGTCCATTCCAATGATAAGAGGAAAGGAGGAATTCTCAGAATCTGGTGTCAAGACCATCATTTGAAGTGAATGTTACCAGCTCTGGCAGAGATCTAATGGGGAAAGAATGAAAATTGGATTTGCATATTATTTGTGAGTCTCAATAATTTCTCCCTTTAAAATTCCCATGAACAGTGTAAAAGGGACATCACATTCAAATGACACCATTTCTACGTTTGACATGTGTTATGCAGTAAGGCGTGATCATTTTGGAGTGTTTATGTTAGATTATATTCACATGCAAAAAAATTTGGTTTTAATGCATTATGTCTACTTTTTATGTAACTAGATCTGAATTCCCTTCACATCACAGATTACTCTTGGTATTATATGAGAAGAGAATTATAATTTGGAACCTTGAACAATTTGGAACTTGGAAAACCCAAAAGTTTTCCATTTCAATTACAATTTCTAAATTCCACAGGAACCAGCTGTGGGATGACATAGATTATGCTTATGGTACCCAGAGGAAAAGTATTGCCTTTAAAAATTGGGGGGCGGGGAGATCTTGGAGGATTTGTGGGAAAGGAAAGAATATGAACAAAACATCTTGTATTAAAAATACTTAAAGATAAAATAAAATATGATCAAAATCTGTATATTAGAAATACTTAAGAGAAACATAATAAGACCATTAAAATAAGTTTTTAAATATGTGGGAAATAGGAATGTCCTTTCCATTTTACCAAAAAATCTTCATAGGTGTGTGTAGTCCATATAATAGTATAAACAGTCAAGTTAGAACCAAGAGAATGCTCGTTTTCAGTTACACTGACTGACTAGATTTCCAACTGATTATTTCTGTCTCTCAAGAACCCCAGTATTGAGTTTCAAAAAGTGCCAAGGCCTTCCCAGAAGGCTGCTAAAAACATATGGAATATCTTATACCGAAATGTGGCTTTAATTTTATGGCACTGGCTTAAAGAAAACACAATACTTTGACAACTTCACACTGGTTCTTCTTTGCCAGGACATCATGGCAATATGCTACTGAGATGAAGCTTGGTTTGTTACCGTTCATGAGCAAGAGAGTGGTAGGCAAAATATGTGTAGGCAGTATCATCAGCAAAATATGAATTTTAATAACTTCAATGTTTTGTCTTGTGATATAATCAGATATACTTCAAGTCAATTCCAGTTCTTAAATAAAGAAAAATAAATAGAATAATTGTAACCTTGGATCATTTATATTATTTGCTCATAAAACCAACCCAGAGTTTCTGTAAACAATAAAGCAATCACTACCAGATGATGCAAGGAAGAAATAATCTTTCAAAAAAATGTGCTTTGGGTGTTAAAATAGCCTTTATAATTGTTTTATACAATTAGCATTTTAATAAAAGTTTGAAAACCTTTTAATTCAAGGTATCTTGAGCTTTGTGAAGACATACCATTCCTTTCTTTGTAACTCAACATTTGGCTAATGTTGGAAGATGATAATGAATCATTATTTCTCCTTCCTTTCTTCCTTTAATCCTAAAATGCCGTATTTTATTTTTAAAAAATCAAGCTGGCAGTTGTATGAACTAAGCAATATTTTGAGCCTTTCCAGAAGACACAGTGGAGAAGTTGAGTTCTGTAGGTAGGAATTCAAAGCTACTTTATGGAAATGATGTACTAACTTTCTCATTTTCATGCATATTTATAAACAGTCAAAACGTGGGCCAAAAACACAAAGTAAGTTCTGCTTCTCTTCTTTACAACTCTCCCCTGGGTTTCATAGTAATTTTTACTGACAACAAATTATCTTCACAATTTAAGTGGCTTGAAGAGGCAACATGTATGACTACTTAACCCCAGCTTAAGTATTTTGTGTGCTATTAGGATTTACAAGACCAGGTTATGTGACATGTGTGATAGAATGGTACTATAGTAGAGGAAAGTACTGTACATGTCCTGTCAAATGTGACATGGTTTTTTAACAAAAAGGGCTAACATTCTAGTTCTTTTAAAAAAAAAAAAAGCTAATACAATGTTAACTAGAGTCCTCAAGTTATATATTGGATCCCTAGAAAGAGTTTTACTTTATATCTAGAACCGTAAATCTTTTCATTCTCATCTCCTCTCCCCACCCCCTGGACATGGTTTTGTTCTTTGTATTTGTTCTTTTATATAAAGGAAGGATTCTATAGATAAGCAAGATGGTATCCTCTTTTATTATAATTTTGGTTTGTCTCATTAGAATTATGTCCTTCAGATTCTTCCATGCTGTGTCAAATGACTGGATATAATGTTTTTATATAATGAGCAAGATTTCATTTTACATACAACATCTTCTTTATCAGCAAACCAGTCATTTTCATATTTCAGCTAATGTAAATCATAGAAATGCAAATACTTATATACAGAGTACTGATTTAATTTCCACTGAAGGCCTGTTGACCTATATGTTGTACTAGTTTTAATTGGCTTTAGAAGCCTCCATACTGTTTTTCTGTTTGTATCTTTGTTACTTTTTCATTAATAGTAAGACACCATAACAAAGACAACTTACAAAGGAAAGCATTAAATTAGGCTAAAAATATTACAGGATCGGAATCTGGTACTGATAAGCAAAGGCATGGGTGGCAGGCAGGTGGAACAGCAGCTGAGGGTCCACATCTCACAAGAGGCAGAGGGCATATTAGAAAGGATACCAGTCTTCTGAAACCTTAAAGCCAAGCCCAGTAACATACTTCAGAGCCATACATCATAGTTGTGTAGCAGTTTCTTTTGCGGTTAAAGCCTTCCACTGTGGAGGGATAAAATGTTAAGACAGAAGATATAAAAAAAAAAAAAAAAAAACAGGTTACTTTAGCACACACTGTTTGCAAGAAGGTGAAACAACAGGATGCTCCAGGCGTAGATGAGACACTCCATTCTGCAGGGGAAGCTCTACTAATGCAGGAAGTAAATAACACAATATAGCTTCAGGAAGTCCCTGAAATTGATGAAATTCATTAGGCTTCTCCCTCTATAAGAGTATATAAGCAGTAAAGACAGAAAACCAGGTAGGCTTCCCACATAACCTTTTCTTCTCTCTCTGTTCCCGAAGATCCAATCCCCAGTCTCCTTCCCATCTCTATAGCAGAACACTCATGGCAATCTTTCTTGCCCCATCACATCTCCTATGGATTCCACAGAACTTCCCCTTCTAACCTCCCTCCCCCTATTTATTGCTTTGTCCCAGATGTTAACCCCAACAGACACCTCCTCCTAACCCAAGGACAGATTCTCTCAGGGTAACAAATAAGCTGAAGGAAGAACCACAATTCTCCTGCTGCTCCAAAGATCCAACAACCCAGCCCCCTGTCTCATCTCTAGCTCTGTAGCATGAAATCTGCTGTGGTCTCCCTTCCCTCTCTGACCTCATCCACAATAGATCAAAAAGATCTTCTTTCTCAACCTCCTTTCCCTTGACACATTCCATTATCCCGGCTTCCAATACCAGCAAGTGTTCATTGGAAACACACCAGCTAAGCAGAATAGAGAAAAGCTTCCAAATCCAACAAGCATCCCCTGATAAATAACAAGCCACGTCAACCAGAAAAACAGGTAGGCGGTAGCAGACCCCTCTTTTCTCTGCTCTCCAAGATCCAATCCTCAAGTCTCACTGCCATCCCTGCAACAGAGAACCCTTGGCATCCTACCCTACCCTCCTGGCACCCATCTCCTGTGGACCCCACAGATCTCCCTCTTCTAACCTCTCTCCCCCAACTTGTTGCTTTGTCTCTGACCTCAACCCCAGCAGACACCCCCTGCTAACCCAAGGACTGCTCCTATCAGGACAAGTAGGCTGAAGGCAGACCCACACCTTTCCAACTGCTCCTGAGATTCAATCCCCCCAGTCTCATCTGTAGCAGGAAACCTGCCGTGCTCTCCATTTCCTCTCTGACCACATCTCCAAGTGATCACAAAGAGTTTTTTCTCCAGTCTTCCCTCTCTAACTCATCTCAGTATCCCAGCCTCAAACAACAGAGGCATTTCCTGTGAACATACGAGCCAAGCAGGCTATACACACCAACCACTCTCTGAAAACCCAGAAAGGAAACAGAAACCAAGGAACAAAATACTCAACCAACAAAGACAGATACAGAAATCAGCACCTAGACCTATAACCATCCCAAATCCAGATGCATGGTTATAAAATCCAAATCTATAACTCCAGGACAATAGGATCCCACTATAGCTAACCTACTGCAACAGAACTTCAATATTCCAGCATAGCTTAAACACAAGTGGGGGGGGGGCAAATTTATGAACTTAAAAGCAATTATGTGAAGATGATAGAGGTCTTCAAAGAGGAAATAAATAAATCCCTTTAAAGAAAATCCAGAAAAACAATTTGGAAGAAATTATTAAATCACCAAAGAAATAATAATAATTTAAAAAAACTCACAATTTGTTTGAAGGAAACAAAAACTAAAATGGAATCAACACTGAAAGCACGAACTTTGGGAATTCTGGACATAAAAAACTTAAAAATTAGAACAGGAACTACAGGGGAAAGCTTTATCAATAGAATATAGGAGATGGAAGAGAGATATACTGGTCAAAGAAAATTTTAATCTAAAAAAATTCCTGACACAAAACATCCAGGGAATCTGAGACACTGTGAAAGGACAAAACCTAAAAATAAAAGAAATAGAAGGAGAAGAATCACAGTTCAAAGGCCCCAGAAAATATTTTCAAGAAAATCATAAAAGAAAAATGTCCTAAACCAGAGATAGAGATGCCTATGGCCCAAAAAGATACAAAAAGCTTATAGGACACCAAATAGATTGGACTAGAAGAGAAAATCCCCTTGATACATAATAATTAAAATACTAAATACACAGAACAATGAAAAATATTTAAAACTTCAAGGGGAACAAAACAAAAAAGCATATAATGGTAGACCTATTAGAATTACCTGAATTCTCCATGAAGAAGTGCCAGAAAGATATGGTATGGAGTCTTAGAGAGCACAGATGACAAGACTACTATAGACCCTGCAAACCTCTCAGTCACAATACATGGAGACAATAGGATGTTCCATGAGAAAGTCGAATATAAACAATATCTACAAATCCAGCCCTACAAAAGGTGCTAGATAAAAAACTCCAACCTAAGGGTTATATGTGATCGAAGCTGTAGTAGCATCTCTTTTATTAATTTGTGCTTGGGGCATAGATGTTAAGAATTTAAATGTCATCTTGGTAGGTTTGTAGGTTTTCCCTTGATGAGTATGTAGTGTCCTTCTCTGTCTCTTTTAATTAGTTTTGGTTTGAATTGAAGTTAAATACACCCATGAAAACACAGGAAATAAATAATCTCACACCAGCAAAATCAAAAGAAGGGAAACACACACATGCACACACACCACCACTTTCATGACCACCACCACCACCAAAATAACATGAATCAATAATCATTGGCTATTAATATTTCTCAATACTAATGGCCTCAATTCACCAATAAAAAGACAGATTAAAAGGATTGATGTGAAAACAGGGTCTATCTTTCTGTGGCATACAAGGAAAGTACCTCAACATTAAGGATATGCATTACCACAAGGGAACAGGGTTGGAAAAAAATAGCCCAAGCAAATGGGCTTAAACAGCAAGCTGGTATTTAATAGCTAACAAAATAGACTTCAAACCAATTAAAAGAAACAGGAAAGACAATAAATACTCCTTAAGGGCCAAGCAAAGGGGCACCCAGCTTTATAAAAGAAACATTACTACAATTTAAACCACATATTGACTCTCACATACTGATAGTGGGAGACATTAACACTTCACTTTGACCAAGAGACAGGTCATCCAGACAAAATCTAAAAAGAAAATAGTGGAACTAATAAATTTTATGAACCAAATGAACCTAATGGATATTTACAGAACATTTTCCCCAAACACGAAGGAAGATATCTTCTTGTTGATACCTTATAGAACTTTCTCCAAAGCTGACCACATACTCAAGACACAAAACAGTTCTCATCTGATATAAGACAACTGAAATAAACTTTTCTCCTACAATCTTTCCCCCATGTCTTTCACAAGATTTCCCAAGTTCTGTTTAATATTTGGCTGTGGATCTCTGCAACTTTTTCAGCCAGGTGCTGTGTGGAGCCTCCTGAGGACAGTTATGAGAGTCTCTGGTCTACAAGCACAACAGCACCATTAATAGTGTCAGGAATTAGTTTTCGGCCCTGGGATGGGTCTCAGTTTGGGCTGGTTATTGGTTGGCCATTCCCTCAGACTCTGCTCCATCTCCTGTTCCTGCACTTCTTGCAGACAGGATAAGTTGGAGTCCAAAGTTGTGTGGGTAGGTTGGTGTTCTACTATTGCTCTACTGGTGTTCTAGCCTGGCTACAGGAGGTAACCTTTTTAGGTTCCATATCCCCAACTCTGTGAGTCACAGCTAAGGGACCTCCATTGATTCTTGGGTGCCTCCTCTATCCCAAGTTAGGAAAGTGATTTGTTGGCCATTCCCTTAGTCTCGGTTCCAATTTTGACAAATTTTGGCTCTAAAGTTTTGTCAGTGGATTGGTGTCCTTATCCCTCTACTGGGAGTCCTGCCTGGCTACAGGAAGTGTTCACTTCACACTCCATATACCCCACTGCTAGGAGTCTCAGCAAGGTCCCCCTCATAGACTCACTGGAGCCCCCCTCATCCCAGGTCTCTGGCAAATCCTAGAGATGACCCCCCAATCATTCAATCACTTTTTTTTAAAAAAATTTCATGAATAGAATATGCAGGAAATCTGGAACACTATGACTACACATTATGGGCATAGAAGAATTCCAGGTGAAAACCTGTCTTGGTTATGGTTTCTATTGCTATGATGAATCACCATAACTATAACCAACCTAGCTGTACAAATTTATCTTACTGTTCTACAACACAATCCATCACTGAGAGAAATCAAGTGAAAAATTCAAATAAGGCAGGAACCCCTGAGCAGGAATCAATACAAAAGACATGGAGAAATTGTGCTTACTGGAATCGTCAGCCTGTTTCCTTATAGCTCCCAAAATCACTACCTCAGGGTGGTAACACCCACAATGAACTGCCCCCCCCAATATCAACAAAATCAATCAAGAAAATGCACCACAGGCTAGCTCACAGGCCAATTTTGTAGACAGAGTTTCTCAACTAAAGTTTCCTCTTCTCAAATGATTCTGGCAGTTTCAGGTTGATGTAAAATGACCCAAAACAAAAGCATAGAACACATCTTAGCTGAAATCATAGCATAAATAAATAAATAAATAAATAAATAAATAAATAAATAAATCATCCCAAACCTAGAGAATGGGATGTTCATTGAGGTAAAATAGGCACAAAATACAACAGATAGATAGGACCAGAAAAGAAATGTCCCATATCATATTCTATTTAAATGATTAAATGCACATGATTAAAATGGGAGAGGTGTGATGCAAAATGTTACATATAAAGGCAATCCCACCAGAATAATAGCTGATTTCTCAACAGAAAATTTAAAAGTAGGGATTGGAGCTATGTGATTCAGTTTATTAAGAATACATATAGGACAAAAGTACCTGACATGAAGAAGGAGGATGAGGAGGAGGAAGAGGAGAAAAAAGTAGAAGAGGAGAAAGAGGAGGAGAGAGGAGGAGGAGAAAAAGGAGGAGGAAAGAGGAAGAGGAAGAGGAGGAAATGATTATCTTCTGTTTTAGTCAGGGTTTGTATTACTGGACAAAATATCATGACCAAGAAGCAAGTTGGAGATGAGAGGGTTTATTCAGCTTACACTTCCACATTGCTGTTCATCATCAGAGGAAGTCAAAACAGGAACTCACACAGGACAGGAACTTGGAGGCAAAAGCTGATGGAAAGGCCATAGAGGGGTGCTGCTTACTAGATTGCTTCCTCTAGTTTGCTAAGATTGCTTTCTTATAAAACCCAGGACTACCAGCCCAGGGCTGGCACCACTCACAATGGGCCTTCCCACCCTTGATCCCTAATTGAGAAAATGCCTTACAGCTGGAGCTCATGAAGACATTTCCTCAAGGGAGGTTCCTTTCTCTATGATAACTCCAGCTTGTGTCAAGTTGACACACAAAACAATCCAGTACACCTTCCATGATATAAGTAAACTACAACGTTAGAAGACCAGCAAACCAACCCCACAAAGACTACCGAAAAGAATGCTGAAGGAAAGTACACCTAAGTGGCCACAGGGAAAACTAGTAATATGGGATAGCGATTATACAAAGTAGGAGTAATAACACAGACGAACACAAAAATCAAGCCTGGTGTGGCAGTGCATATCTTTAATTCCATTAGAGGCAGAGAGAGGAGCAGAGGCATCTCTATGAGTTTGAGGCCAGCCTGGTCTACATAGAGGGTTACAGGACAACCAGGGCTACATAGAGAGACCCTGTAAAAAAAGAAAGAAAGAAAGAAGAGAGAGAGAGAGAGAAAAGAAAGAGAAAAAAGAAAAGACAAATTCACCACTAATTACACATCTTTCAATGGTGTGGAGGTTCTGAGAGGACTGAGTTATCCAGAGCCAGGCTGACTCTTTGACAAGCTACAAACTAGCAGTTTAGTAGATTAGGCCTTAGTTTCTGTTTTCCAGAACTGGAGCAGTCCAAAACAAGTCAATTGCAGGAAAAACCATCCCTCACAGCCAGCCAATCTGGAGCTGTCAGGAGTTGCTCCAGCACATAACCTGAGCCAAGTATAGTTAATTAGCAAAAGTCCTCCAAAATCTCGAAGAGCCCTAACTGATTACAAAAGCATCCATACCCCTAGAGATAGAGCCAATAAATCAATGGAAAGGAAGGGAAACATCACCTATTCCTATCCTAACAGGCTTTAAATTGACCCTGCAAAGCCACACCTCTGTCTTCTCTAGTGATATAGACCCCTGCATGCTGGTTCTCTGCAGAATAAACGTTCTTTACTGTTGCATACTATTTGAGTCTGGGTTATATCATTCTTAGCAAATCATGGGCTCTTACAGATTGATTAAAAATGACTTCCATAGGCCCACAGGGAGCATCACTATCAGAAAGAGTGACCTTGTTGGAGTAAGTGTGGCTTTGTTTGAAGAAGTGGGTGGGTGGGTTTTGAGGTTTCAGAAGTTCGAGCCAGGTCTAGTATCTCACTGTAGCTTTCTGAGGCCTGGAGATGCAGATGTAGAACTCTCAGTCTCTTCTCCAGCACTGTGTCTGCCTACATGCCATCATGCTTTCCGCCAGGACGATAAAGCTCTAAACTGTAAGCTGGGCTCAATTAATGTTTCCCTTTACGACAGTTGCTAGTCCCGGTGTCTCTTCACAGCAATAAAGCCCAAACTAAGACAAATAGTAACTCTGAATATTAATGCCCTCAACTCCCCTAATTGAAAAGTCAATAGTAGCTAACTGGATCAGAAGGCAGTATTTCCCTGGTTTTTTGTTTGTTTGGTTGGTTGGTTGGTTGGCTGGTTGGTTTTTATTTTATTATTTTTGTTTATTTCCTTTACTATCTACAAGAACTAAACCTAACTCTCAAAGACAGGCACTAACTTAGAATGAAATGATGGGAAAACATGTTTCAAACAAATGGGATCAGGAAGCAAGCAGGTATCACTGCTCTCGTGAGTGATAAAACAGACATCAAACCAAACTAATCAAGAAAGAACAATAGTCAGGTAAGTATGACAACTGGAACAATCTGCTAAAAGGACATTACAATTCTAAACATAGACGCACCAAATTGAAGTGCACCCAACTTCATAAAACAGACACTAGTAGGTGTTAAGAAGAAAGATTAACCCTAATCCCCAATACAGTAACAGTAAGTGAATTCAAGACCCTAATTTCACCAATAAAGACATCATCCAGATTTTTAAAAACAATGAAATATTGGTGCTAAACATCCTACACCAAATCAACTAAACAGCCATAGTCTACCAACACTACAGAATCCTCAGAAGAGCCACCCAACACTGCAGAGCATATATTCTTAGTAACCCATGAAAAATATTTTTTCTTAAAATCAATAACAAAAGTAACTTTAGAAAATGCTTGAAGATTAAGCAATATACTACTGAATGATGAATGCACATTTGAAGATATCAAGAAGGAAATAAATTATTGAAATTAAATGAAAGCAAAAACAACATACTAAAAGCTCTGGGATACATTGAATGCAGTCCCAACAGGGAAATGTATAGTGCTTCATACTTCAGAAAGGGGCTAGAGAGGTGACTCAGTGACTTAGAGCACTGATTGCTTTATGGGAAGGTCCTGAATCAGTTCATGTCACTACATACTGATTCACATCCCTCAGTAACTTCAAGCCCAGAGGATTCAACTCCCTCTTCTGCTCTCCAAAAACATCAGACATAAAATGGTTCATACATACATTCAAAGAAAGCACTCATGTACTAAATAAATGAATGAACAGATAAATAAATCTTTTAAAAATCATAAAAGGTAAATAATAACTTAATGAAGCACCTTAAGAGTCTAGAAATACAAGAACAAACCAAACCCAAAGTAGTACAAGGGAAGAAATAATTTAAAAAAGCAGAAATTACTGAAAAGAAAACAAAAATTAGTAATATAAGTAATCAATGAAGTAAAGTACAATTCTTTAAAAATAAAAACATCTCCCATCATTCCCAAGGAAAAGAAATAATCAAACAAAACTATTAATTATTCAAAAATCAAATATTTAAACAAAAAGGGGGAAATATGGTATAAGCACACAGAAGTAACTTGCTAAAATAGCTTAAACTTCAAGTTGTTCCTCTCAACTTGCCTTCCTAATACTTATAGAAAAACATTATAAGAAGTAAGAAGCTTTACTAAAACCCACTGTTTATATAAACTTCCTCAGAGATTTAACCAATGGCTGGATCCTGGATGGTTTGAATGTAAACGGCCCCAATAGTTTCATATGTTTAAATGCTTGATCCATTTGATGAGACTGTTCTGTAAGAGTTAATAGGTGAACCTTATTGCAGGAGATGTGACCCTGGGGATGGGCTTTGAAAAGGCTTCAAAACCCCATAGGATTCCCAGTAAGCTCTCTCCTGTCCTCTCTTCTCTTCTCCTGTCCTCTCTTCTCTTCTTCTGTCCTCTCTTCTCTTCTCCTGTCCTCTCTCTCCTCCATCCTCCCTCTTTCCTCCCTCTACCTTCTTTCCTCTCCCCACTCCTGATTCTTTCTGTCTTTCTGTTTTTCTTTCTGTTTCTGTCTCTTTTCTCTCTGTCTTTCTGTCTCTGTTTCTTTTTGTCTTTCTCTGTGAGTCTCTCTCTCTCTCTCTGTCTCTGTCTCTGTCTCTGTCTCTCTGTCTCTCTCTCTCTCTCTCTCTGTCTCTCTCTCTCTCTCTCTCTCTCTCTCTCTCTCTCTCTCTCTCTCTCTCTCTCTCTGCTTCTTGCTCGTGGATCAGGTGTAAGCTCTGAACTGCTCCTCCAGTGCCATGACTGAAATCACAAGCCCTCGAGTCAAATGCTTTCTTCCTTTATTGGTTGCCTTAGTCATGGTGTCTCTTCACAGCAAAAGAAAAGTATCAAAATCAGCTCTGATATACTCATTACTTAGGGCTGAGACTGGATCTATGCATTCTTCTAGATCTCAGTGAGCCTGGTAAAGCTGTACCATGAGATTATAGTCATAACACAAAGAGAGACCCTCCCCTGAATTTCAACAATATGTCAATTAACTCAACATCTGGGGTGAGCTGCAGCAAGGGACAACATAGATGCTATCAATAACTTCAGGGCCCAAACCACCAACCAATATGGAGAGACATAAGAATCTTGATCAGTGTAGTCTATTGCAGCCTCAAGAATACTGGGTTTGAAAATTTTAAACTGAAAAAGCTGTTTTCTGTTATGATCGACGCAATCTCTTTCAATTCCAATAAGGAGTCAGCATCTCATTCATTTATCTACTTTCAGTACTACCCTGCCTTTGCTGCCAAAGAATCACTGAAACCAACATGATATAGATTCCTGGCATTCCTCTAACCATTGCCAGCTGACTGTTGGTGACCACCTTGGGGTACAAGCTCCATTATTGATGAAACAAAAATAGATGTGTGGGTACGGAGAGCAGCTGTATACCTTGTCTGAATGAACATTCAGGAAATGACAGGGATTAGTTAACCCATCTCTTCCTTATTTGCTGATATAGTAAATAAGCTGAGTTTCTGAGTGGCTGCTGTGTGTCTCCATCAGAGGACAGAGCCCATCTGATCCTAGATTTCCTGGATGTGTGTCTATTTTTCTTCATTCCCTGTGCCCCATTAGGAAATCCTAAGCCATGAAGGCCATGAATCTAGGAATGACTTTTCTAACCATGAGTACCTTGCATTTCAATCTTTCATCCCACCTCTAACCAAGATAGACAGTGCACATTTTATAATCATAGGAAGCTTGGAGATAATTTAAAACTCCATAGTCATTCTACTTCCAGGCTAAACATTCATTCCATCTACCTGAGGGGCCACCAGTGTGTTAGAAAAGTGTTGATTTGTGACCTTCTTC
This sequence comes from Rattus rattus, assembly GCF_011064425.1. NCBI lineage: Eukaryota > Metazoa > Chordata > Mammalia > Rodentia > Muridae > Rattus > Rattus rattus. Next base: position 95,540,980 of record NC_046156.1, read on the forward strand.
ATTCTGTTACTATAAAAGCTTCATGAAAGTGCTGCCATGTTGGAACATGTAACTTGGGCTAACCTGAATGTGTGTTCCTGGGTCATGTTCACTAGTATTTGTCATCAGAATAAATGAACTTATCAACTTTGAGGTAAGAGCTGTGTGTTTGTGCAGCATGCCTATGGATTCCCACCATCCTATGTCCTATAACCTGTATATGGTTAAATAAAAGCTGATTTATGTGATTCTTCCAACTCCAGATTTTTCAAATCTTCCATCCCTCAAGCCTAGGATTTCTTTGACTAAGTCTTCCTGATTTGGAAGACCTCAGTGTTTAGGATTTGGAGCCATGATGTTCATACATCAGGCTCAGCTGAAAAATATGACAAACAAAATGCCAAATGTCATGTGACTGGAAATTTGAGTGTTGGGAGGTTTTAAAGAAACAAATACCTACTCTAAATAGTTATTTAGTACTATGCTTCTATTCTTGTTTTGGATAATGTTCCCTAGCAGTCATCAATTTCACTGGACATTAATAGCTTTTATTTGCTCTTATCTTGACCAGTCTCAGTGACTTCATCCTTCCCAAGTCATGTTTTCATATCCATGAGGATGGGTCTCGTTCAACCACATGTTTATCATTTAGGATCTGCATTTATTTCTGATGCAAAATGATTTATTCTCCCAGAGCATGGGAATTGGATTGAGTCATCTCATAATGGCCAGAACTAAATGACTCTGTGCTAAACAGAGAATGACAAGACTACACAATTCCTTTTTTATGTGGACGGCAGCAGTTTAGTCATCCTTATGATAGAATGTCAGAATAGAGCTCTTGCTGGGGGATGGGCTGGCCCTTGGCAGGATTTTCTTGGAACATTGCACGAAGAAATCCCAAATTATGAAATGCTTGTGATCCATCCAGAATGTGACTTTTGACTCTTGAACATGAGCTTTTAAAGTACGTTTGACTGTTTAGACCTCAACTTTGAGGTGAAGGAAGACTCACCAACTCCTTTTTATAGGTAATACAATATATCAAGATCTCGTAAGCCAGTATGCCAGTCCCCAGATCTGTCACTATGACTAAAGACGCAGGGTAATGTTATCGATAAGGCAGGAGAAGGCAGACTACAGAGAAAACTAGTTCACTACTAATTCTTTATAATGAATTAAATAAGAAGGGTTTCTAATTTTTAATTAAACATAAATTCAAAATAATAAGAATTTGTAACACATTAAAATAAGAAGTTCAATTTTAAGTGGCTAGAAACAGTTTTATTAGAACATATTCTTGCTTGTTCACTTGCCTTTGCCTATCATCTATGTTTGCTGTAAATGCAGAGATGGTTACTTGTGATAGTGATCATGTGACTCACTAAGCCTTACATGTGGAGCAGGTGTGTGGTGTGGCCTTCATGTGGGTCCTGAACAACTGGAATGGGGTTAGCCCAAAAGCTGTTGCCTGTATATGGAATATGTTCTGACTGAGCTGCCTAATCTGGCCTCAGTGGGAGAAGAAGCACCTACCCTCTAGCTTTGTAGAGATTTCAAGTGCCAAGGGGGAGGGGAAGATACCCAGGGAGGCCCTTACACACTAGGAGAAGGGGAGGCGGTGGAGGGAAGATTTTATGGAGTGGATGACTGGGAGGAGAGCAGTAAGTGAGTTGTAAAGTGAGTAAGTAAAAAAATAAAACCACCTTGAGATTCCACCTCACACCAGTCAGACTGGATAAGATAAAAAACAGGTCACAGTACATTGTGGCAAGGATGTGAAGAAAGAGGAACACTCCTCCATTGCAAGTTAGTGCAACCACTCTGGAAATCAGTCTGGAGGTTCCTCAGTAAATTGGGTATAATACTTACTACCTGAGGACCCAGCTCTGGAAATCAGTCTGGAGGTTCCTCAGTAAATTGGGTATAGTACTTACTACCTGAGGACCCAGCTCTGGAAATCAGTCTGGAGGTTCCTCAGTAAATTGGGTATAGTACTTACTACCTGAGGACCCAGCTATATCACCCAGGCATATGCACAGAAGATGCTCCAACATATAACAAGGACACATGTTCCACTATGTCCATAGCAGTCTTATTTATAATATCCAGAAGCTGGAAAGAACCCAGATGTCCCTGAATAGAGGAATGGATGCAGAAAATGTGGTACACTTACACAATGGAATACTAGTCAGCCATTAAAAATGATGACTTCTTGAAATTCACAAGCAAATGAATGGAACTAGAAAATATTGTGCTGAGTGAGGTAACATAGTCACAAAAGAACACACATTGTATGCACTCACTGAGTAAGTGGATATTAGGAAAAAAGCTTGAAATACCCATGATACAACTCACAGACCACATGACGCTCAAGAAGAAGGAAGATCAAAGTGTGGATGCCTCAGTACTACTTAGAATGGGAAACAAAATAATCATGGGGAGGTAGAGAGTGGGAGGGACTTGGGAAGAAGAGAGGACTGGAAGAGGAAAAGGGGGGAAGGATGGGGTGTGGGAGGAGATGGGAGAGATGTCCAGAGAGTCAGGAAATTGAACAAAGGTGTATAGCGATGGGGAATGGTGAACTGACAAGAAAGTCCCAGATGCCAGAAAATCAAGAGCCTCCCAGGACCCAGTGGGATGGCATTAGCTCAAATACCCAACAAAGGGGAGAGAAAACCTGTAGAGACCATATCCATGGGTAGGCGTGGCCTCAGGTTGAAGGATGGAGCAACCCACCCTTCTCAAAATTTTAACCCAGAATTGCTCCTGTCTAAAGGAAATACGAGGACAAAGAGTGAAGAAGAGACTGAAGGAAAGGCCTTCCAGAGACTGCCCCACATGGGGATCCATCCCATATGCAGACACCAAACCCAGTCACTATTGCTGATACCAAGAAGTGCTTGCTGACAGAAGCCTGATATGAATGTCTCCTGAGAGACTCTGCCAGAGCCTTACAGATACAGATGGGGATGCTTGCAGCTAACCAGTATACTGAACAAGGGGACCCACAATGGAAGAGGTAGAGAAAAGTTTGAAGGAACTGAAGGGGTCTGCAACCCCATAGGAAGAACAACAATGTCAACCAACCAGACCCTCCAGAGCTCCCAAGGACTAAACCACCAACCAAACAGTACACATGGAGGGACCCATGACTCCAGCCACATATATAGCAGAGGATGGCATTATGTGGCACCAAAAGAAGGAGAATCCTTGGTCCTGTGAAGGCTCCATGCCCCAGTGTAGGGGAATGCTAGAGAGGTGGGGTGGGAGTGGGTCGGTGGGTGGGGGAGCACCGTCATGGAGGCAGGGAAGGGGGTGGGGAGAGGAAACCAGGAAAGGGGTAACATTTGAAATGTAAATAAACAAAATAACCAATAAAAATAAAATAATGAATTTTTTAAAAAATTAAAGATAAATAAAATTAATCTTAAAAAATGGCTGCTGAGCCCTACTCTAAAAGCATTGAACCTTTTCTGTATCATTCTGTAGCTTAATTAAAATCACTGTAAGTAATGACAGATGTAAAAAACAATTGCAACTTCGCTGTGACCACCAGTGGACTTTGGAACCTTTTTTATTGACTCTTTCACATGAAGCTCTTTCTTTCATCATTTCCCCATACATGAATGCAGCTTAACAGTGTTCAGTGAATTAAAATAACAATGAAAAATAAAGGAAACTGTATTTTAAGAATTTCTTGTATATATTTAAAAATCTAAGATGGCCACCCCCAAGAAATTTCTTCAGTTATCCTACATATATTTACTATATCATATATCAATTAATTATATGTAATGCTTCATAAAATCTAGGACATAGCATGTAATTTATAAGAAAATAAAACATTCATAAAATTGTGAAGGGTACTTCTCCTTACCATTAGAAGCACTGGGTTTGAATAATTCCTATTTTATCAGTGAAGAATGTTAAGAATGTAATATGGTATTAAGGCAAGCATAGACATTGAAATTAAAAAGAGTAGACAGGAAAAGTAATAAAGCAAAAAATGGACATTTGCTTTAAATAGTCTTTAATGCATCATCTAATTAGGGTGTGATTCTCCAGACCTGGCTCTATCCAAAATATCCAAAATGACTCTATCCACAGTCATTAACACAATGTTGAAAATAATAAATATTTTCTACTTGAAAATTCAGATTTGTCCTACTTTGCTTTCTATTGCTGTGATAATCACCATGACAACTGTGGCCTGCAGAGGGGAGGGTTTAACTGTCATAGGAGTCACAGTCCATCATGGGGAGAAGCCAAGTTGGGAACTCAGAATAGGGGCTTCAAGCAGAAACCATGGAGGAACACTGTCAGAGAGATAAGCTCTCCCACACAAATCAAAAACCAAGCAAAGCTCTACAGATGTGCTCAGAAGCCAATCGGATCTGGGTAATTCTTTGGTGGAGATGCCCAGGTAATCTCCGCTTTGTCAAGTTGGCAGATGAATCTAACTATGACAATGTCACATAATACCTCCATGGTGTGGAATCACTCCATGATGGTGACTAATCATATACTGTATACTCTCCACATCATGATTATGGTTTACAATTTCTTCACTCCTCTTCTTCAGTGGCTGACCTCAGAAACCAACTGATTGCTGTTCTTCTAGATTCAACTCCTCGGGTGGTTAGTGAGGCAAGTAGAGAAGTAGAGTTTTCTCTATGTGTTTGCACCTCTAGCTTGTTCTTAGAAAATGTTCAGAAAGGCTTGGGATGCTCAGTGAATAAAGTGCTTGCCAAAGTTATTTGAGAGGCAAAGATTCATAGTCATCCTCAGCCACATCGTAAGTTTGAATCCAGAATAGGATATATGAGACGGAATCCCAAGGGGGGGGGGGAATGAAAGGGAAAAGAAGAGAAGGGAAGAGAGAGAAGGGGAGGGAGGGGAGAAGAAGGGAGGAGAGAGAAGAAGGAAGAGAGAGGAGGGAAGGAAAGAGAGGGGAGGGAAGAGAAGAGGGGAGGGAAGGGGGAGGAAAAGGAAGGGAGGAGATGGAAGGGAAGGGAGGGGAAGGGAAGGGAAGGAGAGAAGGTAAGAGAAGGGGGGAAAGAGAAAGTTAGAATGATATCCTACTTCCTGGTCGTTGCCGCCTCGGAGAGCCCGTGGGCAGCACCCCGCGAACGAACTTGAGCCTCGGGACCACAGGTAAGACTAACTTATCTGCTGCAAGTGACTTGCCTGGTGGAATCAGGACAAACAGAGTCAGAATTCCTCTAGGACCGGGCACGTCCTGTGTTTACCGGAAGTCCCACACCCTCGGATCCCGGCCCCCAGCAGCTCTCTGCTCCCAGACCCCGTGGGAGAGAGACCTTACCACCTGGTCAGGTGGGCACTCCTGAGGCTGCAGAGCGGAAGAGACCACCAACACTGCCCACCCCTGCCCACATCCCTGGCCCAAGAGGAAACTGTACAAGGCCTCTGGGTTCCAGTGGGGAAGGGCCCAGGAGCGGCAGGAGCCCTGCCTGAGACACCGCCGGAACCTGAAGGAAACAGACCGGATAAACAGTTCTCTGCACCCAAATCCCTTGGGAGGGAGAGCTAAACCTTCAGAGAGGCAGACACGCCTGCGAAACCAGAAGAGACTGCTCTCTGCACACATTACTGATTCCAGAGGAAAGCACCAGAATCCAGAGCCTCGGGACCACCGGTAAGACCAACTTTTCTGCTGCAAGTGACCTGCCTGGTGAACTCAAGGCACAGGTCCACAGGAACAGCTGAAGACCTGTAGAAAGGAAAAACTACTGCATGGAAAGCAGAACACTCTGTCCCCATAACTGACTGAAAGAGAGGAAAACAGGTCTACAGCACTCCTGACACACAGGCCTATAGGACAGTTTAGCCACTGTCAGAAATAGCAGAACAAAGTAACACTAGAGATAATTTGATGGCCAGAGGCAAGCGCAGGAACCCAAGCAACAGAAACCAAGACTACATGGCACCATCGGAGCCCAATTCTCCCATCAAAACAAACATGGAATATCCAAACACACCAGAAAAGCAAGATCTAGATTCAAAATCATATTTGACCATGATGCTGGAGAACTTCAAGAAAGACATGATGAACTCCCTTAGAGAACAAGTAGAAGCCTACAGAGAGGAATCGCAAAAATGCCTGAAAGAATTCCAGGAAAACATAAATAAACAAGTAGAAGCCCATAGAGAGGAGACACAAAAATCCCTGAAAGAATTCCAGGAAAACACAATCAAACAGTGGAAGGAATTAAAAATGGAAATAGAAGCAATCAAGAAAGAACACATGGAAACAACCCTGGATATAGAAAACCAAAAGAAGAGACAAGGAGATGTAGATACAAGCTTCACCAACAGAATACAAGAGATGGAAGAGAGAATCTCAGGAGCAGAAGATTCCATAGAAATCATTGACTCAACTGTCAAAGATAATGTAAAGCGGAAAAAGCTACTGGTCCAAAACATACAGGAAATCCAGGACTCAATGAGAAGATCAAACCTAAGGATAATAAGTATAGAAGAGAGTGAAGACTCCCAGCTCAAAGGACCAGTACATATCTTCAACAAAATCATAGAAGAAAACTTCCCTAACCTAAAAAAAAGAGATACCCATAGGCATACAAGAAGCCTACAGAACTCCAAATAGATTGGACCAGAAAAAAAACACCTCCCGTCACATAATAGTCAAAACACCAAACGCACAAAATAAAGAAAGAATATTAAAAGCAGTAAGGGAAAAAGGTCAAGTAACATATAAAGGCAGACCTATCAGAATCACACCAGACTTTTCAGAAACTATGAAGGCCAGAAGATCCTGGACTGATGTCATACAGACCCTAAGAGAACACAAATGACAGCCCAGGCTACTGTATCCTGCAAAACTCTCAATTAACATAGATGGAGAAACCAAGATATTCCATGACAAAACCAAATTTACACAATATCTTTCTACAAATCCAGCACTACAAAGGATAATAAATGGTAAAGCCCAACATAAGGAGGCAAGCTATACCCTAGAAGAGGCAAGAAACTAATCGTCTTGGCAACAAAACAAAGAGAAGAAAAGCACACAAACATAACACATCCAAATATGAATATAACAGGAAGCAATAATCACTATTCCTTAATATCTCTCAACATCAATGACCTCAACTCCCCAATAAAAAGACATAGATTAACAAACTGGATACGCAACGAGGACCCTGCATTCTGCTGCCTACAGGAAACACACCTCAGAGACAAAGACAGACACTACCTCAGAGTGAAAGGCTGGGAAACAACTTTCCAAGCAAATGGTCAGAAGAAGCAAGCTGGAGTAGCCATTCTAATATCAAATAAAGTCAATTTTCAACTAAAAGTCATCAAAAAAGATAAGGAAGGACACTTTATATTCATCAAAGGAAAAATCCACCAAGATGAACTCTCAATCCTAAATATCTATGCCCCAAATACAAGGGCACCTACATACGTAAAAGAAACCTTACTAAAGCTCAAAACACACATTGCACCTCACACAATAATAGTAGGAGACTTCAACACCCCACTCTCATCAATGGACAGATCATGGAAACAGAAATTAAACAGAGACGTAGACAGACTAAGAGAAGTCATGAGCCAAATGGACTTAACGGATATTTATAGAACGTTCTACCCTAAATCAAAAGGATATACCTTCTTCTCAGCTCCTCATGGTACTTTCTCCAAAATTGACCATATAATTGGTCAAAAAACGGGCCTCAACAGGTACAGAAAGATAGAAATAATCCCATCGTGCTATCGGACCACCACGCCTAAAGCTGGTCTTCAATAACAATAAAGGAAGAATGCCCACATATCGTGGAAATTGAACAATGCTCTACTCAATGATAACCTGGTCAAGGAAGAAATAAAGAAAGAAATTAAAAACTTTTAGAATTTAATGAAAATGAAGGTACAACATACCCAAACTTATGGGACACAATGAAAGCTGTGCTAAGAGGAAAACTCATAGCGCTGAGTGCCTGCAGAAAGAAACAGGAAAGAGCATATGTCAGCAGCTTGACAGCACACCTAAAAGCTCTAGAACAAAAAGAAGCAAATACACCCAGGAGGAGTAGAAGGCAGGAAATAATCAAACTCAGAGCAGAAATCAACCAAGTAGAAACAAAAAGGACCATAGAAAGAATCAACAGAACCAAAAGTTGGTTCTTTGAGAAAATCAACAAGATAGATAAACCCTTAGCCAGACTAACGAGAGGACACAGAGAGTGTGTCCAAATTAACAAAATCAGAAATGAAAAGGGAGACATAACTACAGATTCAGAGGAAATTCAAAAAAATCATCAGATCTTACTATAAAAGCCTATATTCAACAAAACTTGAAAATCTGCAGGAAATGGATAATTTCCTAGACAGATACCAGGTACCGAAGTTAAATCAGGAACAGATAAACCAGTTAAACAACCCCATAACTCCTAAGGAAATAGAAGCAGTCATTAAAGGTCTCCCAACCAAAAAGAGCCCAGGTCCAGACAGGTTTAGTGCAGAATTCTATCAGACCTTCATAGAAGACCTCATACCAATATTATCCAAACTATTCCACAAAATTGAAACAGATGGAGCACTACCGAACTCCTTCTATGAAGCCACAATTACTCTTATACCTAAACCACACAAAGACCCAACAAAGAAAGAGAACTTCAGACCAATTTCCCTTATGAACATCGAGGCCAAAATACTCAACAAAATTCTGGCAAACCGAATCCAAGAGCACATCAAAACAATCATCCACCATGATCAAGTAGGCTTCATCCCAGGCATGCAGGGATGGTTTAATATACGGAAAACCATCAACGTGATCCATTATATAAACAAACTGAAAGAACAAAACCACATGATCATTTCATTAGATGCTGAGAAAGCATTTGACAAAATTCAACACCCCTTCATGATAAAAGTCCTGGAAAGAATAGGAATCCAAGGCCCATACCTAAACATAGTAAAAGCCATATACAGCAAACCAGTGGCTAACATTAAACTAAATGGAGAGAAACTTGAAGCAATCCCACTAAAATCAGGGACTAGACAAGGCTGCCCTCTCTCCTACTTATTCAATATAGTTCTTGAAGTTCTAGCCAGAGCAATCAGACAACAAAAAGGATGTCAAGGGATACAGATCGGAAAAAGAAGAAGTCAAAATATCACTATTTGCAGATGATATGATAGTATATTTAAGTGATCCCAAAAGTTCCACCAGAGAACTACTAAAGCTGATAAACAACTTCAGCAAAGTGGCTGGGTATAAAATTAACTCAAATAAATCAGTAGCCTTCCTCTACACAAAAAAAGAGAAACAAGCGGAGAAAGAAATTAGGGAAACGACACCCTTCATAATAGACCCAAATAATATAAAGTACCTCGGTGTGACTTTGACCAAGCAAGTAAAAGATTTGTACAACAAGAACTTCAAGACTCTGAAGAAAGAAATTGAAGAAGACCTCAGAAGATGGAAAGATCTCCCATGCTCATGGATTGGCAGGATTAATATAGTAAAAATGGCCATTTTACCAAAAGTGATCTACAGATTCAATGCAATCCCCATCAAAATACCAATCCAATTCTTCAAAAGACTTAGACAGAACAATTTGCAAATTCATCTGGAATAACAAAAAACCCAGGATAGCTAAAACTATCCTCAACAATAAAAAGGACTTCAGGGGGAATCACTATCCCTGAACTCAAGCAGTATTACAGAGCAATAGTGATAAAAACTGCATGGTATTGGTACAGAGACAGACAGATAGACCAATGCAATAGAAATGAAGACCCAGAAATGAACCCACACACCTATGGTCACTTGATTTTTGACAAAGGAGCCAGAACCATCCAATGGAAAAATGATAGCATTTTCAGCAAATGGTGCTGGTTCAACTGGAGGTCAACATGTAGAAGAATGCAGAATGATCCATGCTTATCACCCTGTACAAAGCTCAAGTCCAAGTGGATCAAGGACCTCCACATCAAACCAGACACACTCAAACTAATAGAAGAAAAACTAGGGAAGCATCTGGAACACATGGGCACTGGAAAAAATTTCCTGAACAAAACGCCAATGGCTTATGCTCTAAGATCAAGAATCGACAAATGGGATCTCATAAAACTGCAAAGCTTCTGTAAGGCAAAGGACACTGTGGTTAGGACAAAACGGCAACCAACAGATTGGGAAAAGATCTTTACCAATCCTACAACAGATAGAGGCCTTATATCCAAAATATACAAAGAACTCAAAAAGTTAGACCTTAGGGAGACAAATAACCCTATTAAAAAAATGGGGTTCAGAGCTAAACAAAGAATTCACAGCTGAGGAATGCCGAATGGCTGAGAAACCCCTAAAGAAATGTTCAACATCTTTAGTCATCAGGAAATGCAAATCAAAACAACCCTGAGATTTCACCTCACACCAGTGAGAATGGCTAAGATCAAAAACTCAGGTGACAGCAAATGCTGGCGAGGATGCGGAGAAAGAGGAACACTCCTCCATTGTTGGTGGGGTTGCAGACTGGTACAACCAATCTGGAAATCAGTCTGGAGGTTCCTCAGAAAATTGGACATTGAACTGCCTGAGGATCCAGCTATACCTCTCTTGGGCATATACCCAAAAGATGCCCCAACATATAAAAAAGACACGTGCTCCACTATGTTCATCGCAGCCTTATTTATAATAGCCAGAAGCTGGAAAGAACCCAGATACCCTTCAACAGAGGAATGGATACAGAAAATGTGGTACATCTACACAATGGAATATTACTCAGCTATCAAAAACAACAACTTTATGAAATTCAGTAGGCAAATGGTTGGAACTGGAAAATATCATCCTGAGTGAGCTAACCCAATCACAGAAAGACATACATGGTATGCACTCACTGATAAGTGGCTATTAGCCCAAATGCTTGAATTACCCTAGATGCCTAGAACAAATGAAACTCAAGACGGATGATCAAAATGTGAATGCTTCACTCCTTCTTTAAAAGGGGAACAAGAATACCCTTGGCAGGGAAGAGAGAGGCAAAGATTAAAACAGAGACTGAAGGAACACCCATTCAGAGCCTGCCCCACATGTGGCCCATACATATACAGCCACCCAATTAGACAAGATGGATGAAGCAAAAAGCAAAGTGCAGACCGACAGGAGCCGGATGTAGATCGCTCCTGAGAGACACAGCCAGAATACAGCAAATACATAGGCAAATGCCATCAGCAAACCACTGAACTGAGAACGGGACCCCCGTTGAAGGAATCAGAGAAAGGACTGGAAGAGCTTGAAGGGGCTCGAGACCCCATGTGTACAACAATGCCAAGCAACCAGAGCTTCCAGGGACTAAGCCACTACCTAAAGACTATACATGGACTGACCCTGGACTCTGACCTTATAGGTAGCAATGACTATCCTAGCAAGAGCACCAGTGGAAGGGGAAGCCCTGGGTCCTGCTAAGACTGAACCCCCAGTGAACTAGATTGTTGGGGGAAGGGCGACAAGGGGGGGAGGATGGGGAGGGGAACACCCATAAAGAAGGGGAGGGGGGAGGGGGACGTTTGCCCGGAAACCGGGAAAGGAATAACACTTTTAAATGTATATAAGAAATACTCAAGTTAATAAAAAAAAAAAAAAAAAAAAATGATATCCTAACTACATGATCATCTTTACTTGTACAACATTCACCTTGGAACAGCTTCTAATACATTATCTGGAAGAAACTGAGTGATTCTGGATCAGGCCAGGACAGAGCCAGGACCATTGGGATGGTTTTTGTAGGCATAAGGCATTTTATACAAGTTGGGCAGGGTCCTGGCAAACATTACATCTGTGCTTGACTCCCTGGGACACTTCGGCTCCTTGCTATCATCACATGTGACATGCAGCAAGTTACTGCAAGCTTCTAACTTGTGGATCTTATCTTCAAAGCAACAGAAATAATGATTAGGGTTTCTGAATGACTATTATGCCTATTTAAATTTAATTGTTGTTAGTGTTTGCTCTAAAGACTTAGATTGTGCTTCCCTCCTAGTTCTGATTGAACTAGGTTTACCTTTTAGTCCTCTGTGTGTCAGTATACTTCTGAACTGTGGTCAGGGAGCTGCTGGCCCTCTGTCCTTCCCATATTCATCAGAGCTCAGCTTCCACTTGCATTCCTCACTGATAACTTTTAAACTGTCAAAGCAGAAAGAGTAAAGTGCACAGGTAATAATAGTATTGATGATGTGCAAAGAGAGCAACACAAATTACCTCATTTCCCAGGTAATAGCTATAACACTAAAATCACAGCTTTAATTTTGGTCATGTAAGTAATGGGAAATCTTAATGTGGTCAGGCATGCAGTCATTTCCAACTGAGTTAAAGAATTGTCACAGAACAATTTCTAATATATGAAATTCTTTTAAGGAAAAGAACATAAATATAAGTCACAGAAAGAGGGCCGGGATGTTTACTGATGGCAACGAGTAAGGTTATCACATACCCTGTCCACTAGGGACCATTTGCAGCAGTCCACAAAATTGGAGCCCTGTGGTGGAAATGTCTGTTCCTTTCTGCATTTAACTCTATTGTGCCTTTTAGATAATGTGAAAAATTCTACTCTGCCACCAGTGTTTACCAACCACCATTAGGAATTCGACATTGAAATACTTTAATGATAAATAATGCCCACTTTTTCTCTCTAATGATGATTTCTGAGACATTCACTTAACACATTTACACAAGATTCTCATGCTCTGCCCATCCCTTTCACTCAACATATTTCTATTGAATATGTTATTTAAGGAGGTGTACTTATAGGTTAAGCAGCATACTGTTTAAGAAGTTATTCTAAGCGACTTTAATACTAGAGCCCAAGGCAGTCTCAACATAAAGTCACTTTTTTTACACGTAGGATTTGACATTTATATGTGCATTGCAGTATAAAGTGGAGGTGTTTGTCACTGTGAGAGGCCGGGCATCTGAAACATATTTAACTCCCGTTATAGAGATGTAATGTTCTGCAGGTCTGTATGAACTGCTCTGCCAATGTCCTGAATATATCCTGTAACTTGTTAGGTTCAGAGACGTGTCGACAGTATATTTTTAAAAGAAATTTTCACAAAACTTAAATATCTGTTATGTTTACAAATCTCCCTAAAATATTGTCTAAAGAATTTCACCCAAGAATGCAACGGCTCAATAATTTAATTCAGATTTAGAGTGATGGTTTTTATTAAATTTTGACTATTTTGTAGTAATGCCATGAATATGGCGTTGTTTCACAGCACAGTGTTATGACATAAAGACACACATAGAGACACGCACAATACACACACACACACACACACACACACACACACACACACTCTGCATCACCAAAAGCCCACCCCAATATGGGTGATAATTCCTGAAAGCTGCATCTCTGGGGTTCTCTGAGCAACTTGAAGACATCTTGAAAGGTATGAGAAATTCCTCTGGAGCTTGGATGGCTGTAATATCTCCAGACGGCTGTAATAATATCCTCCTTTAACAGTTGTTTGTTGTTTTTATAAAACTGGAGAGGCACCTTTGATAATCTCTGGAATTTCTCACAAGTGACTTGTCTCTTAGTTAATTCCAGACCTAGTCAGTTTGACCACCAAGAATAACTATTATAACATGCTTAAGAGTCCTGGCGAATTCAGCAAACTTCTACTGAGGGCCACTGATATAGGTAGTGCCTTCAAGACAAGCCACGTGCAAGTCAAGACAAACATTAAAGCTAAACTTCAGTATTCAGATTAACAAGGCAACTGCTGATCTGATATCTGTGTCTAAACTCTGGACCCCTACTGTTCCTGGGTCAATATGGTGCTATTTCTGCCTTTGTCTTCTACCCAAGTCTGTATCTACACATGGTTGTCACACTTCTTAGCTCCAGCTAAGAACGTGACCAAGCAATCTATGTTTTAACAAGTCTAAATCTTAAATGTCTGTTTAAGGGATTATTGAAAAGAGGAAGGGGCCCAACAAGAGGGAGGAGGGTGGTAGGAGTGACATTAAGACCTATATTATTTTAAATGGTACATATTTTAAAAGTCACAATAAAATCCATTAATTTGTGTGCTGACTACAAAATAAATCTGAAGAAAAATTATAAAAAGGAAAAAAAACTTTTTCTACCTTATATATTGATTCTTTATCTTAAGGGCAGCATACCAGAATTTCCTACTGGGTCATTTTTTTCTATTTCTTATACTGATATACTCATAAGGGAAGCCTGCATTGATTTCAAATTATCTCTGCCCTTTCCACTTGCACACATCTCTGTGAATATACTGACATAAGAGACTTGCGATGGCGGTTGTGCCGGTTTCACACAAGCTGGAGTCATCTAGGAAGAGGGAACTTTAACTGAAGAATTGTCTCTCTTGCATTCACCTGCGGGTCTGTCTGTGGCCCAGCATCCCGCCATGGCCTTTACTTCTGTTCCTGCCTCCAGGCTCCTGCACTGAGTTCCTGCCCTGGCTTCTCTTGGTGATGGATGGTGACATCAAAGTATAAGATGAAATAAATCCTTTCTCCCCCAAGTTTATTTAGTGTTTTATCACAATATAAAAACCTAACTACGATACTCATAATGCTATTATTGATTGGCATATAGGTGAGGAAGACCTGAGGTTTGACTTAGGTTGGTTAGGAGTCAATTGTGTCAGAACAGGACTCACACTAGTTATTCTTTCTGTCTCCTGTTTCAAGTGTATATTGATTATTCACCCTAACTAATATGAAAACTATGTAACTTAGACATAGCGATGAGTGTGCCTAATTAAAAGCCATGTATGAATCTGGGCATCTGTTGATCTGTCTTCATTAATGTAAGTCTTGAGATCCATTCATTGTCAAGATTGTTAAGAGGTTTTGTTTCTTGTATTTTTTTTTAACTGCTTGGGCTTGGGATAAAATACTTTGATTTAGGGGCTAAACTATAAGGAGGTATAATTGGCACATCAAATACCATAAAGGATTGTAAATAATGTCAGTGGCAAACAGATGACAAGCAATACAAATTCTATGGAGTGACTTAAACTGGGAAGAAGACACATAGTTTTTGTATGTAGAATTTTGATCTGCAAATCTCCCAGTGCTGTTTCACTCATGACTTAATCATCTCCTTTTAAGGGTGGATTATTGGAAGAAAAGTTTTAAGTGAACCACAGGAAGAAGTCACCAAGGTGACAAAGTATCCTGACATATTGGTATAAGATCACAGTTCAGGAAACTAAGACTTAAGAATTCGTATTAATTCCAGTTCCCCATGTGCAGCCCCAAGACTTTGGCAAATCAGACACTCAACTTCACCAACTTCCTACACAAAACAGTATCCTTGCATTTCACATACTGAGTGTGACCATTGAGTCGCATTGAAACATGAGACTGACTTGTTAATCATCTAAAAGCACAAATTATGTTGTTAAGTATGTGACCGAAGAGCACGGTCATGCTATTAACCTTTGATATGCTGTGGACTCTATTTTGTGATAGAAATGTCAACGAGCTTGTGAGGGCTGGAAGATACCAGGCTTAAGAGCCTGGTCGTTCCATTTGGAAAGTAATTCCGTATGTGTTCCGGCACCCCTTTCTCAAAAGCAATTTAACCCCAAAATAGGCATAATTTTAATGCCTACCTCATCAGAATATGTCTAATTGACTCTTCTAAAAAGCCTTTGGTATACATAGGATCTAAATGTAAATGTGATTTGACATAATTAAATAGGAGAAACTGAACTAGAAGAGATATAAAATATGCTTTGGCTTCCTAATAGTTCTTATAGGTTATATAAGAGGTGGGAATGGAATATTTGAAACATCTAGAAATAAAACGATCCTCAGTCCTGGGAAAATAAGTACTCTAACACACTGCAATCATCTCTCTGTGGTTTGCTGGAGTTGAGGTCTGAAAGGCCCGACTTTGGTTAGAAATAACCTAGCGAACACAGAGCTATGACGTTAGTCTAGAAGTTTTGGAAGAATGAAAAACTGTGACTGCCAAGAACACACTAGATACCATATTTCCAAGGCAAGTGCCCACATCTGAACACCAAATATGAACTCTTAAGAATATGGTTGTTTCTGCAGTGCTAAGGACCTTGTTCATGCCACACAGGTCTCCAGGGGTAATTCTAACTCTGACTCCCTGACTCTTTAATTTTACCTTGATAATTGACTTACTTATTACTAACTAGAAATCACTTGGTGATCACCAACTGAATATGGAACATTACTAGTTTTTAGTAAAAACTAAATATGGAATATTACTAGTTTTTACCCAAGCAAACCTCAGCTTTGTCAGCTACATTCATTCTATGGAGCCCAATTGCTTGGGTTTGAATCAACTGTAGTGTTTTTACTTATAAGATGTATTACCTGAGGTGAGTCATTTTTTTTAAAAGACTTATTCATTTATTTTATTTACATGAGTAGACTGTAACTAGTGTGTCTAACACACCAGAGGGGGCATTGGATCCCTTTACAGATGAATGTGAGCCATCATGTAGTTACTGGGATTTGAACTTGGGACTTCTGGAAGAGCAATCAGTGCTTTTAACTGCTAAGCCATCTCTCCAGCCCGAGGTGAGTCATTTATCTTCACACCTATATAAAGTGAGTGCAGTATGAATGTGTTCCTTGTCTGTTCATGGAGCCTATTATAACGTGGAAATAAACTGACTTTTCAAAAAACTTATGATATCTGTCAGAGTAAAATCTTCCATAAATATCATCTACAGTTATAAATTATTTTCATAATCCATCAATTAAAAAACTTCAGAAATTTTGTTAACACAGAGATCCCTAGGCCCCTGCCCTAGAATGTCCCATATGGTGGGTCCGAGAAGTGGAGCTTAAGAACTTGTCTCAGGTCCTGCTGACTTACTTGTTCTAGGACCACATCTTCAGAACATCTGTCCCCAAACATTCATCTCAAATTCTCATCAAAGGCTCACGTGTGCTACAACTATAGGGGTGAAACAATCATATTAGTCACATTCCTCAAATAGCGGAAGTTTCTAGAACAGCGGGAGCTATTAAATGTGACCAAACTGGTAGGGGCAGCTCTGGAGGCAGCATTGACCCTGGGTGATGTGTGTAGGGATAGATGGGTAAGGAGAAGGAAATCTCCAGCAGAATTTCAATCCAGTTCTCAGATACTATCTTTCAGAAGTTGGGTTTCTCACTCTGGCAGTGGGGCCTGAGGAGGTGGAAAGGAGGGTCCAACTAGCCAATGAACTCTTCACTAAGTTCAGCAACATAGCAAGGCCCATCATTTCAAAGAATGGGTTCCCCCCTGCAACTCTGCCCCCCTGCCCCTGTGTGTGTATGTGCTGTGTGTATCAGGATGACACCCAACCTTACAAAACAATGCTATGACCCTCAACACACTGTAAAAAAAATGAATAGAATAGCAAATGAACTAAGCCATATGCAGAAAAAGTATTGTATGTTCTCACTGTGGGTTTTTTTTCTAAGTAGCCAAATATAAAGAGTATAAACAAAGGTGAATTGTTCAATTGCGGTTAGAGATGAATTCCTGTAGATTAGAGGACACAGATCGACAACTACAGAGTGAAGCAATCCAGAGACTTAATGTATGGTATCAGGACCATATTTAATGACTCTGTCTAAAACACACAGCAAGGGCGTATCTTACTAACATACACATTTACACACTGAGAGAACAGTTAAAGTGATAGATCCCTTTACCTGTCTCATCTTTATGTAGCTCATAATGCCATATTATACACCTTAAATAGGTATAACCAGAAAAGAGGAAGAGTATAGGTGCCTCCCCCAGGGCCCAAGAATACAAGCAAACTTCAGACACCTCACTTCACTGCTCTCTCTACTTGCAAACAGAAGTAAGGGGAGCAACAAACCCAGGACAAACCACAGTGATTAAAGCATCTTTGAATGGTATTGCTGTTGTTATCATCATCATCGTTAGCATATATTCTTTGTGAAGACTGATGGGGTTCATGCCATTTTTATTCAAATAAATCACACGCTGTCAGTATATTTGCTACCACAACCTGCCCCACCTGTTCTGTCCTTCTCCCAAGACGCACGCCTTTAGCTTCTCCTAGGTATCCACTCACCCACCCACCCACCCACCCAAGCTTAATCTTTTTCCTCCCCTCTCCCAATAGTACCTCTCTTACTTTTGTGTCTAAGTTCCCCCTCCCCATGTTAGGAAGTAGAAGAGGTCACGAAAGGAAAGAACCCGTAGCCCCTGAACCAGCCCGGGGCCACAGAGCCAGCCACCAGGCAGGAAAAGCCCAGGGCTTCCCAACTAGGGAGGAGCAAACGCGCAAGCGAGCCTGAGCCTGCGTTGGCGCTGGTGGTCCCCGGGTCGATGGCCCGCCCATTCCCAGAAGCTGCTGCTATAGCTACGTCACCTGCCCCGCCCTCCTCCTCCCGAGCGAAGACCCCTGGAGGCTGAGCAGACCCCAAAGGCGGTGCAATTCCATTGGTCCAAGGCAGAGGTGAGCTGCTGCTAATCCTGCTTGGGAAGTGAAAGGGCCCAGAGAGTGGTAGATGCGGAAACTGGGGGTCAGGGCGAGACAGAGGGTGGGATGGGCAGAAGGGTTCAGGAAAAGGAAAGTGCTGGAGGGGAGTGGGGACAAAAGCAGCAACCAAGTGAATGTCACTTCAGTGACTGAGGCCAGGCAAAACGCGCGGGAAGGATTTTGTGTAGCTTGGGATCCTTTCATAGACACTGATGACACGTTTATGCAAAATAGCAATTTGAGGAGAAACGCCTGGGCCTCGGAAAGGAGTGATTGATTAGTACTTGCAAGTTTAGGTGACTTTAACGAGAACTAACTAATGTATACTATTGAGGGAGGAGGAAGAGCATTACAGAGTTTCCAGCTGCAGCAGGAAAGCTTTGGTTAGTTTGGAAATGGATGATAGCATTAAAATAACAGAAGCGCCTCCAGGTCTCTGAAGCTTCAGTCCCCCAGCTGAAAGCCAGAAAAGACTAAGCCCACTAAGCCTTTTGATCCCTTTGGAAGCAAAGAACTTTCCTTCCCTGGGGTGAAGACTCTCCACAGAAGATTTCCTGTCTCTGCCTATGTTACAAGAGGAATCAAAACCAAGACAGAAGAACTCAGGTATTGCTTTTTTGTTAAATACAGTTTGAGGCTTAAGTGTACTGGAATTCATGCGGTATTTATTTATGGCGCTATTCGCTTGTAACTTAACTCTTACGGTGCAAATAGTTGTTTCTGTTTCTCAGTCACCTTGTTCTGTCTTTGTTCGTCTTAGGATAGCAAACTTACTTGCTTCTTTTTCCCCATCGCGCAAGTATTCAAAAATATTCTGTGATCCCGTAGTGACGGCATAGGCATAGAAGTAATCACTAGTAAGTCTTAATTTGGGTTAAACTCATTCATAATAATTCCAGGTTGGGAGAGAATCATTGAGCTTTTGTCAGGTGTGGGTTCAAGATACTTTCTAACAAGCTAAACATAATTCTTCCTTGGTCATGCTCCCCATCCCTGAGTCAGTGAGGAGAGGGGTGTTTCCAAGCAGAGAAAGAGCAGACAGCATTGTGCCTGCAAAGTCAGAGTGGCTGCTATCCTGCTGGGCTGAGACTCAGCCCGCCCAGCTGGTCAGTTCACTGTCCTCATGGTCATTAGTTGGCTCTGAAAAGGCCAATATGTCCTTTTTGGCAAGGACTTGAAGACATGTTAGAAAGAAATTTAATATCTTCTGTACTGAGTTATTACAGCTGTAAAAGTGTTTTTGGAAGGTTAAAATCATATAAATAAAACATATTAAATAATACAATGTTACAAAAATCGATCATATAAAGAAATACATATATAAATGCATATGTGAACAATACATACATATATGTACATTTATCTATCTAATTTTATATATTTACTGATGCAGTTTTCTAAATTGCACATGTACTATTTTTATGTTTATAAAAATATAAAAAAGTATATAAAAGTCTAAAAGGCTCTTGTGCAAACAAGAGACTTAAATTTATGAACTTCAATTATCCCAATATCATAATCATGATCTCTAATAATAGGAATCCTGCTTTTAATTGGGAAATGAGAAGCCATGAAGACATGTTCACAATAATAAACCCATTAAGTGATAAAGTCCAGTGGGAGGCTAGCACACACTAGTCTATAAATAGAACATTTTCTGTAGTGTCAATGCCAGTTTATATCCCAGGGGATAAGGGATCCTCTTTCCCCAGATTTCACTAGCATTCGTTGTCATTTATCTTCTTGTTGATGTGCATTCTGAGTGGAATGAGATTGAATCTCAAAGGAATGTCAATTTGAACCCCATGGTGCCTAAAAATATCAGTCTGTCAGGTCTTCCTTTCAGTTCATTAGTCCATTCATTTATTGGATAATTGGGAGGGGTGAATTTTTTGCAGTTCTTATGGAATTAAAAAAAAAACCCACCTTGAGACTAGAACTACCAGTCCAGGGTGTGTAACAAAGAGAAGGTTGTGCAGCATTTATAGCTACATTATTCACCACAGCCAAGAATGTGGAACCAACTTACACAACCATCGAAATATGAACGGATAAAGAAAATGTGGAAATGTGTATAACAGAATTCCATGTGGCCATAAAGAAGTGAAATCATGACATTTGCAGGAAATGACTGCAACTGGAAGTCAATTGGGCCTATCAAAATAAGACAGGCTCAAAAAGGAACTACCATGTGTCTTCTGTTGTAAGCAGAACCTAGATTTACAATTGTACGTGTTTGGAATTTTATTTAATTATACACTATTCTAATCTGTACATGGGATGCATGTGATAAGAAAACAGACACAAACTAGTTGGGGGGGGGTGTGAGAGAGAAAACAATAAGGAGAGGGGTTAGCAAGAATAAAGCATAACATAGGGGCCCTGAGAAAACACACTCATTTCTATGTTATCGGAATCACAGATATGACAGGAGGCACAACTTCAACCAGGGTGAAATCCCAGCACAGAGAAGGGGAAGTAGACACCAAGTTCCACCACCAACCAAGAAGCCATTCGAAATTGCTGCCTGCTGGGAGAGGGAATACCAGTTTTCTCCAATGGAGTGACACTGGGTATAACAACCACACTGCAGGGCAGCCCCCGTGCCTAATAGCATTTGACAATAGAAAATTGACTCCGTGGATATTTTTGAGCTATTTTTTTTTCATTTTTTCTTCCTGTCTTGTTGTTGACATTGCTATTGCTTTGGTTTTCATTTATTTATTTTGACAGAGAGAAAGAGCATGAAGTTAGGTGGGTAGGAAGTTAGGAAGGATCTGTAAGAAGTTGGGGGAGGAGAAAAATTGTGTGGAGCACATCTAAATGTTTAAAACGATCCGTTTTGCCACAACAAAAAAAGTGTGAATTAAATTAACCAATGATGACTCTTAAAGAAAATATCCCCAATTATTCCCAGAGTTGCTATGTATGGTGTGTGTGCCCAGGACTTTGCTCGAACTGTGTATGTAACTGTGGTGTGGTGTCTTTTCAGGATGCAGGTGAGAGGCAGGGAAGTCAGCGGCTTGTTGATCTCCCTCACTGCTGTCTGCCTGGTGGTCACCCCTGGGAGCAGGGCCTGTCCTCGCCGCTGTGCCTGCTATGTGCCCACAGAGGTGCACTGTACATTTCGGTACCTGACCTCCATCCCAGATGGCGTCCCAGCCAATGTGGAACGAATAAATTTAGGGTGTGTGGACCTTGCCTGATCCTCTTCCCAGAGAGGGACCACTGATCTTCCTGGTACCTTGACCCCCCCCAAACACCTATGGTTACTTTTAATAGTTTTCTTCTAAAATGGGTTCATAAGAACCTTATGCTATGGAGACAGTAAACCTTTTTCCCAGGACTCTTTTACTAGAATGTGAAGCCCCTCTTAGTTGTTTGGGGCCTCATAATCGTGGGGCAGCTTCATTCTGAATACATTTTCACTGGAAAAGATACAGTTTCTGTTAGCAATCATTGTTCTGGTACCAAGCAAGAGGAATTGTCTTTTTATGTTAAAAAAAAAAAATACCACCATTTCTTTTGCGACTTATAAATGCCCAGCACATAATGGCTTATTTAAAATACTTGACTTACAAAAATCTGACCAATTATGGTGATATGGTGACATTTTGAAGGTTTATGAAAGATTGTTTATATGTATACATGCACAAGTGATGGGATATACCATTGGCTAAGGGACACTAGTGAGCACCTGCAGTATGCTGGTTTGTGTTGGGAGAGGTAATAAAGAGGCAGGGCTGATGTACGCAGTACAAACAACCAGGATTGTAGCAGCAGCATACCGAGTGCCTTGGAAGTGATTACCAACAGTGAAGACTGACACTGTGTTCTCCCTATGAGGGAGTGGCCTTGGGCTGAACACTGTGCGTGTATTCATTTGTTCATTGTGCTGGCAAGTTTTATGTTAACTTGACACAAGCTAGAGTCCCTGGAGAAGAGGGAGCTTCAATTGAGAAAATATCTCAATAAGATGGGATTATAGGCAGGACTGATGGACATTATCTTAATTAGTGACTTATGGGGCGGGACCTAATCCATCGTGGGTGGTACTGTTTCTTGGCTGGTGATACTGGGCTCTATCAAAAAATCAGGCTGAGCAAGTCCTAAGGAGCAAGCCAGTGAGCAGCAGCCCTCCATGACCTCTGTATCAGCTCCTGCCTCCAGGTCCCTGCCCTGTGTGAGTTCCTTCCCAACTCCCTACAACGATGAACAGTGCTGTGGAAGTATACGCCAAATGAATCGTTTTCCCCCCAGCTTGCTGTTGGTCGTGGTGTCTCATCACAGCAATAATAACCCTCAGGAAGACACCCGTGTTCATAGCACCTTTGGACTAAATTCTGCTATCTATAGAGTGTAATCTGGACCTAAGCTCAGAGTCATACCCCATGTGGACTCTGGTGCCCAGGCTTCTTAACCACTAATTACCTCCACTTGGGAGAGGGAGGAGAAGGTGCCATAGACAATGGTCTACGTGATCACAAAGGGAAAACGGTAGGCTTAAGTGGCTGCTAGCGCATGTATAAAATCTGAGGACAGGGAGAGTGATTATGAAGCTGCAAGGACTGGGTGGGAAGTGAACTCCCCATTTCAATCTTTCAAATTGAAAATTTCAAGTACTTGAAAAACCTCTTGGGAACATGGACACAAAAAAGGGATTTCCTGTTTGTTTCTGCTTTGACATTTGAATTTTAATTGACAGATTCTTCCGAAGCCTAAAATGATTTATTTTTTCAGATATAACAGCCTTTCTAGATTGACAGAAAACGACTTTGATGGCCTGAGCAAACTGGAGTTACTCATGCTGCACAGTAACGGCATTCACAGGGTCAGCGACAAGACCTTCTCGGGCTTGCAGTCCTTGCAGGTGAGATGGGGAGAGGGTGATGGAGAGGCAGAAGAGAGGTGGAACTGTGCAGTGTACCTGCCTATCCCCATGGGATACATTCTATAAGCATTCTGTAAACTAGAGGCACACATCAAGGAAGGATTTCAATTGTAATGCAATTTTATGTAAAAACTTGAATATTAAGAAAATGCTGGGCAAAATACTTACACAAATATGAGGACCTAAGTTTGGATCCCCACTAGCCAGATAGAAAGCACAGCATGGTGGCAAATGCCTACAATGCTAGACCTGGGAAGTACCTGTATCAGAATCCCAGACTCCCTGGTCAGGCACTCTAGCCAGTTAGTGACTCCATATTCAGTGAGAAGACTTGACTCAGAACTAATGTGGAAAGCATCAAGGAAGACAGCCAACATCTGGTCTCCACTCATGCACGCATAGGGAATCACAGAGAGAAGGGAAAAAATGGAACAGAGGGAGGAAGGGGGGAGGGAGAGGAAGGAAAATGGGAGGGAGAGAGAGAGGGAGGGAAGGAGGAAGAGAGGGAGGGAGGAAGGAAGAAAGGAAAAGGGAAAAGGAAGGGGAAAAAGAGATGGAGGAGAAAGGGAAAGAAAGGAAATGAGAAGGAAGGAAAAAATAATTCAATTTTCAAGGATCACTAAGCCTTTAAAAATATATCCATAAAAGGCCACTTCTACCTGTTTGTCTGGAAGTAGAATGGGATCCCTTAATATAAGGACGGCCTTTAATATGGTAGCATTTTATAAACCATTACGAATTTTCAGTTTTCTTTACTTATTTATCGTCTACCATCTTCAAACTAAAGTTACAAATATCCCCACAAATGAAGAAAATGCTGTAAGAGTTATCATGCACCTAAGTGTAAAACTAAAGGATTAGACAAGTCTAGCAGTAAGAATGACGAGAACAAAAGAGGCTGCACAAGGAGTCCTTTCTCTGCTTAAATCTTGACACTTTTGAGAAGCTAATTTACGCTGTGTGGTAACTACTCTACTCTTTAAGTAAACCGTGCTGCTGTTCATGAAAATCACAATAAAGTGCATATGTCCCTTAATATTCATCATCACT
This sequence comes from Rattus rattus, assembly GCF_011064425.1. Lineage (NCBI taxonomy): Eukaryota > Metazoa > Chordata > Mammalia > Rodentia > Muridae > Rattus > Rattus rattus. The sequence goes on from NC_046156.1 coordinate 95,565,419, forward strand.
TGCCTGCAGCACATTATAGCAATCAAAGCAATGATACCTACTGTTCATGGAGACTTTAAACATCAAACCAGAGCTATGTCTGCTGTTTTGACATAGGGTGCAAAGTATGCAGTGTCTATATAGGACGATATTGATTTAGGTAGATCAGACAGCATTTGGGACGTGTATCTTACGGAGGAATTGTTCGTATATACTGCATGAAATTCTCCACCTACGTTTATTCTCTTAGCCAGGTCTTTCTCTGACTGAGAAACATTGGGCTTGAGATTTTACTCCCAGGTACATGTAGGGAAAGGCTTATCTGTGATCTCAGATTAGCTTTCATTTATTAGGGATGTTGGTATTCCAGAAAAGCCTCTTTTGAAGAGGTTAATTTAGGTCAAATCAGAAAAAAATTGTACAAAGTTATTGTTTTTATTAGTATTTCCTATTCTTTTCTTTAAAAAAAATATGTTTAGAACTAATTAAAAGGGATTAGGAACTAATCAGGAAGGGATTTGATGAATACTAAAGTATCATGAAACTTCAAAATTATTTGGCTTCCAATTCGGAATCAATTAAATTCATATTACTGAAAAACAGCATGCCATATGCCTGCCAAGTGAGGAGTGGATAAACTGTAATGTGCTTACTGTGTAGAATCAGGAAGGAATGAAGGATTGATGTGCGCTACAACATCTTGAAAACATTTGACTGTGTGATCGGAGCCAGGCACAAAAAGCCACATATTGCATGGTTATATTTATATGAAATGTTTAAAATACATGAATCCTTAGAAAACAGATGTTGCTTAGAGTAAGAAAAAGTTAAAAAAAAATAACTATTGATGTGGATTGGTCTTAATTTGGGGAAAATAAAAGAAGACAATTTCTTAGACAGTTTCCTAAGTGGAAATAGTTGAGGTAGATGTAGTTATACCCTTGTGGATATTCTAAAAACCAGCGTGCTGTGCTCTGCAAAGGGCCTAACAAAGGGGCGCAAGGAAGTAAAATGAGGTGATAGAAAGGAAAGCCACAGACCATGGCTTCTCTCGTGGGTGGAATATGTTAATATGTTGACATAAAAGCAGGAATCATTTAGGGAAGGATGGCAACCAACAGGAGTGAGAGGGAGATTACAGAAACTAAGGGGAGGCAAAGAGAGGCAAATACAAGCAAGGTCCATGACCAATGTGTGTGGAGACACCATAATGAAACTCTTTGCTATCAAAAACCACTAAAATTTAAAGACAAAACGTTTTTGCACATGAATTATAATTCAATAAAGGTATTATAAATCGGGGGATTGAAGTCCATAGATAGTTTCATAAATTTTAAATTTATTTACAGTGCTTTTTAAGTTTATTATTATTTATCATTATCATTATTGTTGTTATTATTACTAATGCTTTTCACCATACACACAAAGTAAGCAGAAGAGTGTAATCAACTTAGTGAAGCATCCCAGGAGAAGGAAAGGGGGTAGAGGCACAGAGGAGGACAGTGAGAGGGAAACGAGTGAGGAAAATGTGAACACATGCACACAAATTCCACAGTGCACTGCATTACTTTGTACTCCAACATTAAGAAAAGGAAATAACAAAACCATCCCTGTGCACTTATCTTGCAGCCTCAATAGTTATCCTTGTGACAGACCCCGTTTCACTGCGCCCTCTACACCTTATCCCACTTAGCTATTCTGGATCCAATCCAGGTCATGATGGTTACTCTTGTACAGAATTAAAGACTAAAGAGACTTTAAAAGTAACCATGACATCTCTAGGTTCCTTGAGTGATACTTTCTTAATATTCACAACTGCTGTGTGCATTCTAAGTTCTCTAAGGCTGGCACATTTGATTGGCAAGCAATTTGTCTGAACTGAGTTGTGGTTAAGGTGTGCACATTCCACAGGATTAATCCCAACACACTTCTCTATTTATAAACTTTTCTCTCTTTGCGAAAGTTCCTTTGAGAGAACAAATGTGTCTACACCTTTATTTACAGGTCTTAAAAATGAGCTATAACAAAGTCCAAATCGTTCGGAAGGATACTTTCTACGGACTCGGGAGCTTGGTCCGGTTGCACCTGGATCACAACAACATTGAGTTCATCAACCCTGAGGCCTTTTATGGACTTACCTCGCTCCGCTTGGTACATTTAGAAGGAAACCGGCTCACAAAGCTCCATCCAGACACATTTGTCTCATTAAGCTATCTCCAGATATTTAAAACCTCTTTCATTAAGTACCTGTTCTTGTCTGATAACTTCCTGACCTCCCTCCCAAAAGAAATGGTCTCCTACATGCCACACCTAGAAAGCCTGTATTTGCATGGAAACCCATGGACCTGTGACTGCCATTTAAAGTGGTTGTCTGAGTGGATGCAGGGAAACCCAGGTATCTATCTTGTTTGTCTCTCAATACTAATCAAAAAGAGTCAGCTGGGAGTCTGTAATGGGAAGTCCTGGATAATGTAGATGCAGAAAACGATGGCCCGAGAATGACCGGTGACAATGAACTCTGTATGCCTCCTTAGTGTGTTTGTGCACAGTGGGATAACGGGAAACCGTGAGGCTGACGGTCTTTACTATGTGGCATTCTGTGTGAAAACTTGGCTCATCTGTGACTTACAGAATCAAGCCCATGGTGATTGGCCCAACTATCAGGTCCTCTAGGATGGCCCAGGCCTGCCCCTTAGCCTCTAAAACCACTCAGCCCCACCCCTTCAGGCAGTGTGTGTTCCAGACCATGATGCACTACATCAGTTTCAGCTCTGAACCCTGCTCTTGCCTCTGCCTATAGGTCTCCCCTCCTTCTCTGCTTTCTGTGCTCTGGGATGGCAGCTTGCTCAGCATTACCTCCACAAGGGAGTCTCACGCTCATCTGCACATCCGCATGAGAATCATGACCTCACCACTCCTGTAGGTTGCCTCTGCTTCCTTTCCTGAATGAACGTTATGCCAGACTTACAGAATTAATTCACAGAATGAAGTGCCTGCTGTCTTCTGCTATGTCTGATGTATCTGTCCCTAACCTCTGCAGTATATCTGGGACACAGTATGTACTGAATGGTTTTTTTTTTGTTGTTGTTGTTAAACTGTTATTATATAGCCATTTAGATAGTAAAAAGAAATAAGCTCATCTATATATTAGTTACCCACGACTCTAATGTCTCAAACATGAGTGTATGAAGATGTGTTAAAATGTATGTATGTTTGTCATGTGCCAATATACAATGCACATATCTGCCGTATAGTTACACACACACACACACACACACATGCACATACATATATGTCAAAAACAGACACATCTGTCAGAGCTAAAGTTTTTCAGTCATGTCTATATGATAGGTTCCCTTGTGCTTGTATTGGCTTACGGATAATTTCACAAGAGTTATCAAGCAATCAAATCACCCTTATATTTAATTTTTTTCATATACCCTAAGCAATTTCAAAGCCTCTCACAGGCACACTGTGGCACCTTCTCTGATGCTTGCTGCACTCCAACGCTAGTTACTACTTGCACCTTTCATTCTTAGGTTCTTAGGTGTTGCTTTTGTATGAATATAGGCTTTTGCCATTTTCCCAGCATGCATTGTTCATGGATATAAAACTTGAGTCTTACTGCTATGCTCTTACATATGTCTATGTATGTAATACCTTTACAACACCAAATCGTAGTGTAGTGTCCATAAAACCATCCTCCAGTAGCAAAATTAACAAATATGTATGACAGAATTGAAGTCCTACTGGCTGCCTGCCTTCCTGGTGTTTCCCTTCAACCTTCTTTCCTTGCTCACTCCTCCTTTCTTTCCATCTCTCCTGAACTGCATCCTTCTTCGGCATCCCCTGTCCTGTGGGAAGGCAAGCATCCAAACAAGACATTCTAATGGTGAGCGCTGAAGGTTAAGAGAGAGGAAAGCCGAGGGCACCAGGAGAGGTAAAGAGCAGGTGGCCTCTTGGATATAAGTGCCGATCAGGCTGAGCGCTTGAGAAGTGTGTAATGCACAAAGGCACTGGGCATGGTAGAAAGGCAGCTCACGTCATTGGCTTGGCATAGAATGACAGGGCTGGGAGGCAGAAAGCGTTTGTAGGAGACTGGAAACTGGTGTGAAGGGGATGAAGTGGAATTTGCATCTGAGAAGCATGAGGCCTGAAAGCTCTGATCTGGGTACAAGCAGTCATGAGCACCCCAAGATACGAGCATAATTCTGTGATGAGGTTTAGCCAGGCCAGAAGTTGGCTCTGCTCTCTGCTTCACAAGGTCAGATTCAGGGCAGTGACAAGCAGGCAAGGTATACAGCGTGTCAGTAGGTGGAAAAAGCTGCTTGGGGTTGTTCAATGCTTTTCATTCTCTCTACCTACCTCCTCTGCACAATTTTATTATTATAAAATTTGGAGAATAAACATGGCACAACGAAGTATAGTAGTGTTCCCTCTTCCATGAAGGATACTTTACCAGGACTTGCAGTGGATGCAGAAAACCACAAGTAGTACCAAACAATACCGTGCTTATCTCTGCACACCATGGCCCTAAGTCTTGAAGTTTAAAATATGTTAGCAAAATTAACACAAGTTTCTTTTTCATTCTTCCCAATTTCACAGCTACATTCTCACCACAAATCCTGTAACTCCAGCAGGTGTTTGCAATATGTTGTTTTCGTTTTTTCTTTCCTAAATTGAGAAGTTCCTTCTGGAAGGAACCGTGCCCAGAGCTTCTCTCCAGCGTATGTGACTGCCTGCATCTCCACTCTTGTGTCTGAGGGTCTGGTTAACAACAGAGGGATTACTTGAACACAGACACTATGATGCTATGAGTTTACAAGATGCATGAGGTTGCTATTTAGATGCTACTGAGCACAGAGCATGTTCTGTTTGTATGCACTGGAAAAAATGGCTGTGTCCTGTGCTGGGACTGGGACCAACTAAGACAACATGGGATTTCATCAGGGTACTCAGCACCGCATGCAATTTCAAACTTAGGTTTAATTGGGGAACTTTCCAGTTCATCTGTTCAGACCACAGTTGACTTCAGAGGACTAATGCACACCTAAAGGGTTTAGAGTGACTTGCTTAGGACTTTACAAGGGAACCACACATGTGTGAAGCTGTCCTAGTGAATTACATCTAAGACATCTATTGTTTCTCTTACTTGCTGTGTTCAGGAAATGGTATACAAACTAGTCGGTGTATGGAACAGCAACAGAAGTTCAGACGATGTGACCACGTTTTGGGTCACAGAGAAAATTCTATACCTCTTATCTAGCATTGAGTGACCAGCCTTTAAAAATAGGCTCATCAGAGCACTATTTAAAATGCCCCCTGAGTATATGTCATCTCAGTGCTGGAACAGGACTCCTTTGTGACTAGCAGTATATGATTTGCAAACTCCGACATTGCTGGACAGTCTCTCCCCTCCCCAACTAAACTTGGTTGTCCACTACTGAGAACCCCTCAACTAACAAGACCATCACTAAATAAACCTGGAATGTCCACCTCAATTACTTTCCATGTACTATCAATATTCACATCTCATTGGCTGGTTCTACCTGCATCTTTATCCCCTGTTTCTGTCTGCATTTCTCCATCCCTCTTTCTACTAAGCTAGAACAGAAGCTGTTCTTTTGGATAATGGAGACATGTTTGCATTTTTTTTTTACTGCTATCCTGAGTCTTAGAGATTTCTAAGCAGGGTTATCTGGTAAAGGAAGGTCTACAACTGCCCTAAAACCTTGGCATGAGGAACCGAAGTGTTATTAAGTGCTGAATGCGAGCTTTTGATTTTGTTTTTCTAGATAAGGAAATGTTTCATGCAACCAATTTTTATCAAGTACTAAATATATATCCAGGTCTTTCCAGGCATAATAAATGCAGCTGTGAATAAGACAAATAACCCCCCATATATGTGCATATTATATTGTAGCATGATGTGTGGGCAGTATATTTTTAGAAATCATTTCAGGGGGTTGGGGATTCAGCTCAGTGGTAGAGCGCTTGCCTAGCAAGCGCAAGGTCCTGAGTTTGGTCCCCAGCTCCGAAAAAAAGAAAAAAGAAAGAAAGAAACAAATCATTTCAGAAGCATACAGCTTAGTAACTCAGTCATTAAATATCAAATTTTCCAAATAGCTGTCCTAGTGAAAGTAATTTTTAAAGTGTTCATGTGCTAACTTATAAAGAGACCAAACTTTTGAAAATAACTAAGTTATGATTCTTTTCCTAGATATAATAAAATGCAAGAAAGACAGAAGCCCTTCCAGTCCTCAGCAATGTCCCCTTTGCATGAACCCCAGGATCTCTAAAGGCAGACCCTTTGCTACGGTACCATCTGGAGCTTTCCTATGTACAAAGCCAACCATTGATCCATCACTGAAGTCAAAGAGCCTGGCTACTCAGGAGGACAATGGATCGGCTTCCACCTCACCTCAAGATTTCATAGAACCTTTTGGCTCCTTGTCTTTGAACATGACAGACCTGTCTGGAAATAAGGCCGACATGGTCTGTAGTATCCAAAAGCCATCAAGGACATCACCAACTGCATTCACCGAAGAAAATGACTACATCATGCTAAATGCGTCATTGTCGACAAATCTTGTGTGCAGTGTAGATTACAATCACATCCAGCCAGTGTGGCAACTTCTGGCTTTATACAGTGACTCTCCTCTGATACTAGAAAAGAAGCCCCAGCTTACCGAGACTCCTTCACTGTCTTCTAAATATAAACAGGTGGCTCTTAGGCCTGAAGACATTTTTACCAACATAGAGGCTGATGTCAGAGCAGACCCTTTTTGGTTCCAACAAGAAAAAATTGTCTTGCAGCTGAACAGAACCGCCACCACACTTAGCACATTACAGATCCAGTTTTCCACTGATGCTCAAATCGCTTTACCAAAGGCGGAGATGAGACCGGAGAGACTCAAATGGACCATGATTCTGATGATGAACAATACCAAACTGGAACATACTGTTTTGGTTGGCGGCACTATTGCCCTGAGCTGTCCAGGCAAAGGTGACCCTTCACCTCACTTGGAATGGCTTCTAGCTGATGGGAGTAAAGTGAGAGCCCCTTATGTTAGCGAGGATGGGCGAATCCTAATAGACAAAAGTGGGAAGTTGGAACTGCAGATGGCTGACAGCTTTGATGCAGGTCTTTACCACTGCATAAGCACCAATGATGCAGATGCAGATGTTCTCACATACAGGATAACTGTGGTAGAGCCCTATGGAGAAAGCACACATGACAGTGGAGTTCAGCACACAGTGGTTACGGGTGAGACGCTCGACCTCCCATGCCTTTCCACTGGTGTTCCAGATGCTTCTATTAGCTGGATTCTTCCAGGGAACACTGTGTTCTCTCAGCCATCAAGAGACAGGCAAATTCTTAACAATGGGACCTTAAGAATATTACAGGTTACGCCAAAAGATCAAGGTCATTACCAATGTGTGGCTGCCAACCCATCAGGGGCTGACTTTTCCAGTTTTCAAGTCTCAGTCCAAAGGAAAGGCCAAAGGATGGTTGAGCATGACAGGGAGGCAGGTGGATCTGGACTTGGAGAACCCAACTCCAGTGTTTCCCTGAAGCAGCCAGCATCTTTGAAACTCTCTGCATCAGCTTTGACAGGGGCAGAGGCCGGAAAACAAGTCTCCGGTGTACATAGGAAGAACAAACATAGAGACTTAATACATCGGCGGCGTGGGGATTCCACACTCCGGCGATTCAGGGAACATAGGAGGCAGCTCCCTCTCTCTGCTCGGAGAATTGACCCGCAACGCTGGGCAGCACTTCTAGAAAAAGCCAAAAAGAATTCTGTGCCAAAAAAGCAAGAAAATACCACAGTAAAGCCAGTGCCACTGGCTGTTCCCCTTGTGGAACTCACTGACGAGGAAAGGGATGCCTCTGGCATGATTCCTCCAGATGAAGAATTCATGGTTCTGAAAACTAAGGCTTCTGGTGTCCCAGGAAGGTCACCAACTGCTGACTCTGGACCAGTAAATCATGGTTTTGTGACGAGTATAGCTTCTGGCACAGAAGTCTCCTCAACTGTGCATCCGCAAACACTACAATCTGAGCACCTTCCTGATTTCAAATTATTTAGTGTTACAGACGGTACAGCTGTGACGAAGAGTATGAACCCATCCATAGCAAGCAAAATAGAAGATACAACCAACCAAAACCCAATCATTATCTTTCCATCAGTAGCTGAAATTCGAGATTCTGCTCAGGCAGGAAGAGCATCTTCCCAAAGTGCACACCCTGTAACAGGGGGAATCATGGCTGCCTATGGCCATACCAACACACATAGTAGCTTTACCAGCAAAGCCAGTACAGTCTTGCAGCCAATAAATCCAACAGAAAGTTATGGACCTCAGATACCTATAACAGGAGTCAGCAGACCTAGCAGTAGTGACATCTCTTCTCACACTACCGAAGACCCTAGCTTCGCCAGTCACCCTTCAGGCTCACCCACCACTGCCTCGTCTTTATTTCACATTCCTAGAAACAACAATACAGGTAACTTCCCCTTGTCCAGGCACTTGGGAAGAGAGAGGACAATTTGGAGCAGAGGGAGAGTTAAAAACCCACATAGAACCCCGGTTCTCCGACGGCATAGACACAGGACTGTGAGGCCAGCAATCAAGGGACCTGCTAACAAAAATATGAGCCAAGTTCCAGCCACAGAGTCCCCTGGGATGTGCCGCACATGTCCTTCCACAGAAGGGTTCACAGTGGCTACTGCAGCACTGTCAGTTCCGAGTTCATCCCACAGTGCCCTCCCCAAAGCTAATAATGTTGGGGTCATAGCAGAAGAGTCTACCACTGTGGTCAAGAAACCACTATTACTATTTAAGGACAAACAAAATGTAGATATCGAGATAATAACAACCACTACAAAATATTCCGGAGAGCAAAGTACCCACGTGACTCCTACAGAAGCAAGCATGACTTCTGCTCCAACATCTGTACCCCTGGGGAAAACTCCTATAGACAACAGTGGTCACCTGAGCATGGGGATCATCCAAACTGGGAAAGATTCAGTGGTAACAACACCACTTCCCAGTCCCCTCAGCACACCCTCAATACCAACAAGCACAAAATTCTCAAAGAGGAAAACTCCCTTGCACCAGATCTTTGTAAATAACCAGAAGAAGGAGGGGATGTTAAAGAATCCATATCAATTCGGTTTACAAAAGAACCCAGCCACAGAGCTTCCCAAAATAGCTCCTCTTTTACCCACAGGTCAGAGTTCCCCCTCACATTCTACAACTCTCTTGACAAGTCCGCCACCAGCTCTGTCTACAACAATGGCTGCCACTCAGCACAAGAGCACTGAAGTAGTACCAGGTGCCAGAAGTCTCTCAGCAGGGAAGGAGCAGCCCTTCACCAACTCCTCTCCAGTGCTTCCTAGCACCATAAGCAAGAGATCTAATACATTAAACTTCTTGTCAACGGAAAGCCCCACAGTGACAACTCCTACTGCTACTGCATCTGTCATTATCTCTGAAACCCAACGAACAAGATCCAAAGAAGCAAAAGACCAAATAAAGGGGCCTCAGAAGAACAGAAACAACGCAAACAGCACCCCCAGGCAGGTTTCTGGCTATAGAGCATACTCAGCTCTAACAACAGCTGATAGCCCCTTGGCTTTCAGTCACTCCCCACGACAAGATGATGGTGGAACTGTAAGTGCAGTTGCTTATCACTCAACAACCTCTCTTCTGGCCATAACTGAACTGTCCGAGAAGTACACCCAGAATTTGGGAAGTACAACAGCTTTGGAAACATTGTTGAGCAAATCACAGGAGAGTACCACAGTGAAAAGAGCTTCAGACACACCACCACCACTCCTCAGCAGTGGGGCGCCCCCAGTGCCCACTCCTTCCCCACCTCCTTTTACTAAGGGTGTGGTTACAGACAGCAAAGTCACATCAGCTTTCCAGATGACGTCAAACAGAATGGTCACCATATATGAATCTTCAAGGCACAATACAGATCTGCAGCGACCCTCAGCAGAGGCTAGCCCCAATCCTGAGATCATAAGTGGAACCACTGACTCTCCCTCTAACCTGTTTCCATCCACTCCTGTGCCAGCACTAAGAGTAGATAAACCGCAGAATTCTAAATGGAAGCCCTCTCCCTGGCCAGAACACAAATATCAGCCCAAGTCATACCCAGAAACCATTGAGAAGGGCAAAAGGCCAGCAGTAAGCATGTCCCCCCACCTCAGCCTTCCGGAGGCCAGCACTCATGCCTCACACTGGAATGCGCAGAAGCATGCGGAAAAGAGTGTCTTTGATAAGAAACCTGCTCAAAACCCAACTTCCAAACATCTCCCTTACGTCTCTCTACCTAAGACTCTATTGAAAAAGCCGAGAATAATTGGAGGAAAGGCTGCAAGCTTTACAGTTCCAGCTAATTCCGACGTCTTTCTTCCTTGTGAGGCTGTTGGAGACCCACTGCCCACCATCCACTGGACCAGAGTCTCATCAGGTATTTGGAACCATTAGCAATACCTTAATTATAAAACAAGGACAGGCTTGGATCTTTCAGGATTGTAAGCAAAGAGCCAACACTAGTTTTAAACTTTTCCAAAAATATAAAAGCTATTGATATCCTCTTTTGACATTTGCACAATTGCTCATTAGAATTCTCTTTTAGATTTTACTTTGTGCGTGAACATACAGAGGTACCAGATCCCTTAGGGCTGGAACTATCCTACTAGCCCCTACTAGGAAGGTTTTAAATATTGTATTTATTTTATGTGTATGCATGATTGGCCAGCTTGTGAGTCTACGCACACATGTGCCTGGGGTAAGCATGGGTCAGAACAGGGTTATCATGCTTCCTGGAACTGGAATTACAGATTACTGTGAACCAGCAAAAGCAACTAGTGTTCTTAAGTGCTGAGCCATCTCTCCCCACTACCAGAAGGTTTTCTGAATATGGTGTTAAGAATAGTTTGGGGCGGGGTGGGGTGGGGTGGGGACTAGACAGCGCTCCATGTGTAAAGGGCACCTACTGCCAAGCCTAATGGCTTGAGTTTAATCTCTGGAACAGACATGGTAGACAGATTGTTTTCTCATCTCTACCCACTGGCGATGGCATGCATGTGCTCATACATACACATGCAAATCAATAAAACACATTGGTAATGAAAGTTTGAAAGGTAGTCATTAAGGCTAGATAGGATGGAATATGCCTATACTGCTGGCAGTGGGGATGAATTCAGTGCCAGCTTGGGTTATAAAAGATGCTGTTTTAAAACCACGGTTTTAAAATAACATTTAGGACCAATTATTTATCTGATATTAAATGGCCTGCTATATACATACAGGGAACATTGCATAGACTGAGCAGATTGTATTTATATACTTATATATACTTATAATTTATATAGTATACACCCACAAATATACATGCAAAAATAATTAAAGATATAAATACATAATTAAAGCCATAAATTTGAAAGAGAGCAAGAGGGGATACATGGAGGAATTAGAGGGAGGCAAGAACAGGGGTGAAATGATCTAATCATGTTATAATAACAAAAGAAATCGTTAAAATAAATGAATAAAAATGTTAAAGCCAAAAAATAACTTTGAAAGTTGAATATATATAATATTTTCCAGAAATGCCCTGGTGAACTATCTGTATTTTAAATTTAAATTTATGTGAATAAAATTGTTTTAAAATATACATATGCATATACATATATGCCAGACATAGTGACACGCATTTTTTTAAAGATTTTTATTTATGTATGTGAGTGCACTGTTGCTGTCTTCAGACACACCAGGAGAGGGCATCAGATGCCATTATAGATGGCTGTGAACCACCATGTGGCTGCTGGGAATTGAACTCAGGACCTCTGGAAGAATAGCCAGTGCTCTTAACCACTGAGCCATCTCTCCAACCCGTGAATAAAAATTTGAAAAAACATCTTTAGCCACCTGAAGACTATGTCTTATAGTTTAAATGTATTTTTTGTAAGTTTAGCAATGATGATGAACTTTATGTATACTTTTTTTTTTTCCATCTTATCAGGACTTGAAATATCCCAAGGGACACAGAAAAGCCGGTTCCACGTGCTTCCCAATGGCACCTTGTCCATCCAGAGGGTCAGTATTCAGGACCGTGGACAGTACCTGTGCTCTGCATCTAATCCGCTGGGCGTAGACCATCTTCATGTCTCTTTGTCTGTGGTTTCTTACCCGGCAAGGATTCTGGAGAGACATGTCAAGGAGATCACAGTTCATTCTGGAAGTACTGTGGAACTAAAGTGCAGAGTGGAGGGTATGCCGAGGCCCACAGTTTCCTGGATACTTGCAAACCAAACGGTGGTCTCAGAAACAACCAAGGGAAGCAGAAAGGTCTGGGTAACACCTGATGGAACATTGATCATCTATAATCTGAGTCTTTATGATCGTGGTTTTTACAAGTGTGTGGCCAGCAACCCATCTGGCCAGGATTCACTGTTGGTTAAGATACAAGTCATCACAGCTCCCCCTGTCATTACAGAGCAAAAGAGGCAAGCCGTCGTTGGGGTTTTAGGTGGAAATTTGAAACTGCCCTGCACTGCAAAAGGAACTCCCCAGCCCAGTGTTCACTGGGTCCTTTATGATGGGACTGAACTAAAACCATTGCAGTTGACTCATTCCAGGTTTTTCTTGTATCCAAATGGGACTCTGTATATAAGAAGCATCGCTCCTTCAGTGAGAGGCACTTATGAGTGCATTGCCACCAGCTCCTCAGGCTCAGAGAGAAGGGTAGTGATTCTTACTGTGGAAGAGGGAGAGACAATCCCCAGGATAGAAACTGCCTCTCAGAAATGGACCGAGGTGAATTTGGGTGAGAAATTACTACTGAACTGCTCAGCTACTGGGGATCCAAAGCCTAGAATAATCTGGAGGCTGCCATCCAAGGCTGTCATCGACCAGTGGCACAGGTAAGCCTTTCTGTTAGAATTATCTCCTTTGTTTACTTAGCTGTACAACTTTTAAAACGGGAAAGAGGTGCAGGAGAGCTAGCAGCAGCTGCAAAGATCACCCAGGATGTACAGGAAGGTGGCTTTACGTTAAGAAAGGCATTCCTTCTGACATCACTGAATACAAAGTCACTTTTTTTTCTTTTATTGGATTTTTAAAATTTACATTTCAAATTTTATCCCTTTTCCCGGTTTCCCCTCCAGAATCCAACTATCCCATCCCTTCCCCCAGCTTCTATGAGGATGCTCCCTCACCCACCCTCTCCCTCCCACCTCCCCACTCTGACGTTCCCTTACACTGGGACATCAAGCCTTGACAGGACCAAGGGCATCCTTTGCTACATATGTGGATGGAGCCATAGGTCCATCCCTGTGTATTCTTGCGATGGTGTTTTAGTCCCTGGGAGCTCTGGGAAGGGAGGGGTCTGGTTGGTTGATATTGTTCTTCTTACGGGGTTCCAAACCTCTCCAACTACTTCAGTCCTTTCTCTAACTCCTCCATTGGGGATCCCATTCTCAGTTCAATGGTTGGCTGCAGGCCTCCTCCTCTATTTGTCATGCTCTGTCAGAGCCTCTTAGGAGACAGCTATATCTAGGTCCTGTCAGCATGCACTTCTTGGTATCTGCAATATTGTCTGGGTTTGGTGTCTGTATATGGGATGGATCCCCAGGTAGGGCAGTCTCTGGATGGCCTTTCCTTCAGTCTCTGCTCCACATGTTGTCTCCATATTTCCTCCTGTGAGTATTTTTGTTCCCTCTTCTCATGCTTCACTCCAGCCCAGATTCTTGGCTTGCACAGGTGTGAGCTATGGGAGAAGCTTATTAGCTTACATACTGGTGGATGTTTTTCCTTTTCTTGTAGCTGCTTTAAAAATGCTAACTGTGTGAAGCTATTCGTTATTTCTGAATCCAAAAGATAACTAGCCATTTTGAGGCTATCAGAACAAAATGTGTTTCATTCAGGACCCTCCTGTCAGATGCCATACACTTTCATCACACCATAATCCATTCTTAAACTTACAATACACTTTATGAAAGGCACATTAAGACCTTCTCAGAGTAAAATATATTCAAAATTCCATGAACTTGGTGTTACCAGATATAAACCTTTTTTATTGTGCTCTTTGTAAAAATTGATATTCAGTGTATACTCACTAAAAGCAAAAATTATAGCTTGTGAATTATAAATTGTGCTCTCCATGACTTTGTGTAATGATTTTCTATAATGGTAGAAAGAGACAAAGCTGAGTACTTTCTCATTTACATTTATTTATTAAAATACAAATGCAATAGAAATTAAACACAGTATATATGAATTTATATGGATACTTGGAAATTGAAGCCCCCCCCCACTGGCACAGAAAGTTGGCACAGAATATAATGAACAAATTTGTAATTTTTAATTCAAATGTCGATATTAATTTTCAGGTTTTTTCAGGAATCAATTACCTTAAATGTTAAACTGCAGTTCAGTAATGCTGAGCTGGAGTGTGGACTTTAGAATCCATAGACTTACATTTATTTTACCCTCTGTATGTGTTTCCATTGGACATTTAGTAGCTTCAATATTTCACTTGTCAGCTTTGCATTTTGTTTCACAAAACCAGTGCATTCTCTCTCTCTCTCTCTCTCTCTCTCTCTCTCTCTCTCTCTCACACACACACACACACACACACACACACACACACACACACACACTCCATGTCAGAATTGCTGCAGCTACTCTGACTCTTTGCAGCTCTATATGAATTATAGGGTTGCTTTATTTACCCCTCAGAAGAAAGTGACTGTAATTTTGATGGGGTTTTCACTGAACCATCAGTTTAACAATTCTTTTGATCTTGAGTAAGAACAGTGAAAACAAAGGAAGTTTTGTTCCAACCCTAAGAAGACATACTTTTAGCCCTTTCTAATCCAGTGTGATATTTTTCATATATAGGGTTTAATACTTGAGATAAGCTCCTTCGGTATTGAGCTTGTTGATTTATTATTATAAGGGACACCAAACCTTTTCTTTTATCTGTAAAGATAATCCCATGACTTTGTCTTTGATGGTGTTACATTAAGTTTATTGATTCGCAAATGTTAAACCATCCCAGCATTTCTTGGATTAACCTGAATTGATCATGTTCTATGACCATGTTGAAATGCAGGACTAAGTTTACTTGTATTTTACTGAGAAAATTTTCATTTGGGCTCATCATGGGTATGGGTTTAATATATTTTTTATCATTGTGTTTTGGTTTAGAATGATGAAAATGCTGCCCCTTTAAAAATATGTTGCCAGAGTTCCTGGCTCCCTATTTATACTTTAAGAAGAAATGGAAGCAATTCTTTACATATTCATATAAACCATCAGTACAGCTGTAAGACATGAGGATTTTTATTAGATAGAAGACATTTCACTACCACTGCAACATATCATTACTGTTTTATTTCCTGATCAGTTTTAGTAGGCCATATGCTTTCAGGAACTTGCTCAGTACTTCTCATATTCATGTGATTTTGCCATATACTTACTCATGGTGCTTTTAAAATAATCTTTTGTGTTTCTGTAGCATCAGGGTTCTCCAGAGGAACAGAGCCAGTAGAATAAATATACTGAACAGGAATACCATTGGCTTACACAAGGTCTGGGGAGTCCAACAATGGTTGTCTTAACATTGGAAATGCTGAGAGCCAGTCAGTGCCTGCACTGTCCCTGAAGCTAAGTGTCAGTAACCCTAGTCTGGCACTGAAGGCCTGGTCTTCAGTTCAGTTTGACAGACCAAGGGAGCTGACTTCTGATGTCAACAAAGGCAGCTGCAGCAGAGTAGATGAGCTCGCCAACAAGAAACAGGGGAATTAGGTCAAAGGGCTTCAACACTCTTGCTTTGGACCTTCTTTGTTTTTCTCTTCTTTCTATCAATAATTTATTCCATCTTTGTAGGCATACCATTCTATGATATGGGCATGCCATAGTTTAATACATTTTGTTAATATGTAATTATTTTGCAAAGAAACAGGATTTATTGCAATACGTCCATGCATGCACAGAGAACATACAAATCCTACGCTTCTATGCTTCTGTCCCCATCTCTCCCTCCCCTGCCAAGCTTTCAGTCCTTAGTAATGACACCATTACTTTAGAATGGGTTTGTTGTTTCCATACAGAGAGAAAAAGTGATACATATCAACTATTTCACTTAACAGTGTCCTCTAGTTCTATCCATTTTGCTACAAATGATAGTATTTCATTCTCATTATATTTAAATAATATTCCATTGTGATGCGACACCATGTTTCCTTTATCCATTTTCTTGTTAGGGGTCACTTAGGCTGGTTTGTTTTTCACCTTAGCAGGAACAAATGACACATAAACAGAAACATGCAGATATCTCTTTCGTGTGCTGACTTCATCTCCTTTGCATATAAAACCCAAAGTGGCATCACTAGGTCAGATCTATTTTTAGCCTTCCAAGGGATCTCCAAGTGCTTTCTACAGCCTCAACTAATTTATATTCCAAAGTGTGCGACTCCTTTCACTTTGTATCTTTGTCAGCATATTTTAAAAATTTATTAATTTTTTGGTAATAGTCATTCTAATTGGGGGAAAGACGGCATTTAATTGTAGCTTTGATAACCATGATGACACGTCACTACTGCTGCTGCTGCTGCTGCTGCTGCTGGAAGACACTGTCCACATTTAGGGTGTGTCTTTTCAATTCAGTGAATCAACAAAACCACTCCAGTCATGCTCAGATCGTAGCCTAATCTAGACAACCTAGATGAGCCCTCAGAGGTTTGCCTAGAGACTTTCGCCTTGAGTGATTCTAGATCCTGTCAAGTTACAATATTAACTATTGTAAGTAGTTATAATGTTTCTGTTTTGATTTATGTGACTGTCCTCTTTTTTATTAATCTATGTAAAGTTTTGAGATGGTATTTATCCCTTTTTTAAGCCCACAGATTTCATTGCCCTTTAGTAAATTTTGTTTTAGTTTTCATTTTTTATTGTTACTTTTCCTTTCATTTGCTTTTTATTTTTAATTTTTTTTTTTTTTTTTTTTGTTTCCCTAGGTAGTTGGGGATCCTGTGTTTGAAGCTTTTTAAGTTGCACGTATTGCTAAAATTTTTTCTCAATACTGACTTTGTTGTATCACACAGATTTTCATAGTCTGCTGCAATTTTAATGTTCTTAAAATTCTCCTTTAAGTTTTCAATTACCCTCTGCTCATTTAGTAGCATGCTATTTACAATTTACTATATATATATATGTGTATATATATAAAATATTGATATTTCTACTACCATTGCATTGAACTTCTTTAGATCTAATATTATAGTTAACAATATATGTAATATCTAGTAATATTACATATATTATATGTCCAGGTGGTACCATTATACCTGTTCTATCACCTTTGTCCTAGTTTTTTACTGTTGCTGTGACAAACACTATGACCAAAAACAATTTAGGGTAAGAGAGGGCTTATGTCAGCTTACAGGTTAGAGTCCATCATTGAGAGAACTCAGGGTTGGAACTCAAGGCAACTTGAAGCAGGAACTGAAGCCTTGCTGCTTGCTCGCTCGCTCACTGGATCATGCTCTGCTAGATTTCTTACACAGATCAGGCCCAAATGCTTAGGGATGGTGCCAACTAGGGATTGTGTCAATCAACACAATCTTCCACAGACATACTCACAGGCCAATGTAGTGTGTAAAAATCCATCAATTGACACTCTCAGTTAATTCTAGGCCATGAGAAGTTGACAGCTGAAGCAAAAACAGTCTTGTCAAACTGATGTTTTGTTTCTCTTTGACGTTTCTCACTTCAAGGCTACTTTGAAGTTCCCAGCCCCCTCCTAAGCAGATAAGCCTTTTCTTATGCCACTGTTCTTCAAGTGTTGGTTAATGGAGGATGTTATATATTGCAACGTTGATAGATCAGATTTGAGACGTGTCACTTTAAATCAGTTTTGTTTTTTAAGAAGGTTGCCTCGTTACCAGTATCATTAACATTAGCCACGGACTTGAATCAGAAGCAGGGGTTTTGATAAGGATTCTGTGCTCCTAGAGGTAGTTGTGATGCAACTAAAATTTGAGTCTGGGTCCCAAACTTAATGGCTCAGAGGCAACCTGAGAATTTTTCTAAGCATTGAGGTCAGTGGCCCTGACCAGCTCTACTGAATCTGCATCTCTGTTAAGAGAACCCAAGTAATATGTAAATCTGGTCCCATACAATGCTAACACATTGTTTAAGAGAGGGACTGTCAAGGACCAACATTTAGGGCTTTAGCCCTTAGTGTTTACTACACATAACCATCATGCCAGAAGCCCAGTGCCTCGGCCAACCCCACATCACTTCTCAGACACTCCAGTCTTGAAGCATGAGCTCCAAGTATGTCAGTCTACATAAGCTGAGAATTTTTAGTCCTGCAGACAAGTTTGAGAATAAAAGGTTTTAGAACACATTAGAAGATATTAGTGGCCCCACACAGGCTTTCCTGAGACTTCAACCAAGCTCAATCTGAAGATTTCCTCTAGAGTGGGAGAAATACTTGGAGATCAAACAAACAAAATCTGTATGAAGTGCTTGATTGTTCTCTTCATTTGTGTGTACATCATCATAATCTTACCTTGGTTTCTTTCCAGAAAAATTCCTTCCATGCTTGAGATAAACAAAAGGCACACCCTTCCTCATATGATTATTCTCTATATAGTACTCTGTATCTGAAAATGACTGAGGCTGCTCACATGGGTTTCAGTTATGCTCTGGGAAGTCCCGGGACGGCCAGATGGCGGTGAAGGTGCTTGCTGCTGTCCTGGCCTGCACACTTTTAATCTCTTCAGTCCACATTAGAAGCTTTCAAAAAATGTGTTCATCAGGAAGTTTGGGAGCTGATGCTCCACAACTGATGGGAGCAGATGCAGATGCCCAGATGCTAGGCAGAGCCAGATGGACCTCACAGAGTGGAGGAGGAAGGATTGTAGGAGCAGAGGTGTTCATGACACCAGGAGAACATGGAACATGGGCCACAGAGTCAAAGAAGCAGGGCTCATAGAGGCTCACAGAAACTGAGGCAACAAACATAGACCCTTTACGGGTCTGGACTAGTTCCTCTGTGTATATGTTATATCTGTGGAGCCTGGTGTTCTTGGGGGGCTCCCAAAAGTGGGAATACGATGGAGGTGTCTCTGACTCTTTTACCTGCACTCGGGACCCAAGGTGATATGAGGATTTGTGCCTAATCTTACTGTATTTTATTAGGCCATGTTCCTGGCACTTGCTACACACACACACACACACACACACACACACACACACACACACACACACACAAACAATGGAAGGAGGGCTGGGAGGGAGGGAGAGGATGTCTAACACTATAGATAGATGGTTAACAATGTAGACTGATAAATAGTTTCACTTATTTACCTCATGTCAAAAGGGTAAAACACAGGTGCTCTTGAGTGTATGTTCTTAGCACTAAAGCTAGGCTCTGCCACCTGGTGGTCAAATGTGGCAATTACAGGCAATGCAGAGCAGTCACAGTGCCCGAGTCAATGACTTTATAGAGGCCCAGACAGCAGGTGCTTCAGCTTCTAATGCGTCCTAGACTGGTGTCCTCTGTAGACAGGACAGACTGTTTCTAGTTAAATAACTTAAAAGTTGCTTCATTGATACATTTAAAAAGTATCATCAGGCATTAATTTAGCACGTAACTATGAGTTATTTTTCATTTAGCAGAAAGTGCTATTTTTGTGGATCCATTTGATATATATAATGTTTTAAGCATCCTTCTCACCAGTGAGATGTTTTTCAAAATTGCATGAATAAGATTTGATTTCAGGCCATTTGGAAAATAATACTGTCTTCAGCAAATTATGCTTTGTGACTAAGCTTTTTTAGGCAAATGGCTTAGATAACAGTAAGTGACTTAACATGTACAATCGTGCCAGTCATCCTCTTAGTAAGGCTGGAGGGGAAGAAACATCATATAAATAAGGCCACTTCTACATAGTATAGTATTCTGTGAATGTGTATAAACTGGTGATCATGCTTACAGTCTTTTCATGTGTTTGTATGTTCATGTTGGGGTGTGCACGTGTGGTGGCCAGAAGTAAACAAACACTGCAGTCTTCCACAATCACTTCCCACCTAACTATTATGAGTGTCTCTCACTGAACCTAGAGATCACCTCTTCAGCGACACTGGCTGTCTAGCAAGCTCCAGCCATGCTGGGGCTACAGATGTGCACCGCCATGCCTAACTCTTGTGTGGGCACTGGAGATCCAAATTCAGGTCTAAAAACTGCCATAGGCAGCTTCCTCACGGAATCATCTCCTAAGCCCCACTTTCAGTCTCCCACTGCTTTCTCACGTTTGTCTCTTCTCTCCTTAGAATGGGCAGCCGAATCCACGTCTACCCAAATGGATCCTTGGTGGTTGGGTCAGTGACGGAAAAAGACGCTGGTGACTACTTATGTGTAGCAAGAAACAAAATGGGCGATGACCTGGTCCTGATGCATGTCCGCCTAAGATTGACACCTGCCAAAATTGAACAGAAGCAGTATTTTAAGAAGCAAGTGCTCCATGGGAAAGATTTCCAAGTTGACTGCAAGGCTTCTGGCTCCCCTGTGCCTGAGGTATCCTGGAGTTTGCCTGATGGGACAGTGCTCAACAATGTAGCCCAAGCTGATGACAGTGGCTATAGGACCAAGAGGTACACACTTTTCCACAATGGAACCTTATATTTCAACAACGTTGGGATGGCAGAGGAAGGAGATTATATTTGCTCTGCCCAGAACACCTTAGGGAAAGATGAGATGAAAGTCCACCTAACAGTTCTAACAGCCATCCCACGGATAAGGCAAAGCTACAAGACCACCATGAGGCTCAGGGCTGGAGACACAGCTGTCCTTGACTGCGAGGTCACTGGGGAACCCAAGCCCAATGTATTTTGGTTGCTGCCTTCCAACAATGTCATTTCATTCTCCAATGACAGGTTCACATTTCATGCCAATAGAACTTTGTCCATCCATAAAGTGAAACCACTTGACTCTGGGGACTATGTATGCGTAGCTCAGAATCCTAGCGGGGATGATACTAAGATATACAAACTGGACATTGTCTCTAAACCTCCATTAATCAATGGCCTGTATGCAAACAAAACTGTTATTAAAGCCACAGCCATTCGGCACTCCAAAAAATACTTTGACTGCAGAGCAGATGGGATCCCATCTTCCCAGGTCACGTGGATTATGCCAGGCAATATTTTCCTCCCAGCTCCATACTATGGAAGCAGAGTCACAGTCCATCCAAATGGAACCTTGGAGATGAGGAACATCCGGCTTTCTGACTCTGCGGACTTCACCTGTGTGGTTCGGAACGAGGGAGGGGAGAGTGTGTTGGTGGTGCAGTTAGAAGTCCTGGAAATGCTGAGAAGACCAACATTCAGAAACCCATTCAACGAAAAAGTCATCGCCCAAGCTGGCAAGCCCGTAGCACTGAACTGCTCTGTGGATGGGAACCCCCCACCTGAAATTACCTGGATCTTACCTGACGGCACACAGTTTGCTAACAGACCACCCAATTCCCCGTATCTGATGGCAGGCAATGGCTCTCTCATCCTTTACAAAGCAACTCGGAACAAGTCAGGGAAGTATCGCTGTGCAGCCAGGAATAAGGTTGGCTACATCGAGAAACTCATCCTGTTAGAGATCGGGCAGAAGCCAGTCATTCTGACATACGAACCAGGGATGGTGAAGAGCGTCAGTGGGGAAGCGTTATCACTGCATTGTGTGTCTGATGGGATCCCCAAGCCAAATGTCAAGTGGACTACACCGGGTGGCCATGTAATCGACAGGCCTCAAGTGGATGGAAAATACATACTGCATGAAAATGGCACGCTGGTCATCAAAGCAACAACAGCTCACGACCAAGGAAATTATATCTGTAGGGCTCAAAACAGTGTTGGCCAGGCAGTTATTAGCGTGTCAGTGATGGTTGTGGCCTACCCTCCCCGAATCATAAACTACCTACCCAGGAACATGCTCAGGAGGACAGGGGAAGCCATGCAGCTCCACTGTGTGGCCTTGGGAATCCCCAAGCCAAAAATCACCTGGGAGACGCCAAGACACTCCCTGCTCTCAAAAGCAACAGCAAGAAAACCCCACAGAAGTGAGATGCTTCACCCACAAGGTACGCTAGTCATTCAGAATCTCCAAACCTCGGATTCCGGAGTCTATAAGTGCAGAGCTCAGAACCTGCTTGGGACTGATTATGCAACGACTTACATCCAGGTACTCTGACAGGAAGGGGGAGACTAAAATTCAACAGAAGTCCACATCCACAGGGTTTATTTTTTGGAAGAAGTTTAATCAAAGGCAGCCATAGGCATGTAAATGAGTCTGAATACATTTACAGTATTAAATTTACAATGGACATGCGATGAGACTTGTAAATGAAAGCATTGTGAACTGAAACCGAGTCTCTGTGGATCTCAAAGCAAACTCTTAACTTAAGGCACTTTGATTTTGCCAACAAATAATAACAAACATTAAGAGAAAAAATGATCCACTACAAAATAACAAACGGCTAATGCACCTGAATTCTCAGTAAAAAGACCTTTCTCTCGCTAACAGTTGCCAGCTGCCTCGTGTCTGTTTCCTACCAATGTCACAAACATCGCACACAGGGTGAATGGAGTCAACAGGAAAAATTAAGTTTGCGGTCTGTGTAAATCTCAATGTACAAATATTCTGTCACTGGTTTATAAACATTTTGATAAAACCTACAGAAAACGAGTACGGAACTGTTTTGATTATGATCATTAGCGTACCATTTGTTCACACTGGAAGCTCCCATTGCTTTAATACCTGCTTTCAAACCAAAACAAAGCAGGTGCGGGCTAGCTCTTCTATGTATGCAGGGCCGCCTGATGCTCGCACACCAGGAAGTGCAGAAAGCTGGTCTCACATTGGTCCACACCTCCTGTCCTGAAATGCTTTACAGGCACAGTGAAACTTCTTTACAACTTTCAAACCTAACTCAGGCACCCAAGGTCTGGAGCCATTCTTAAGACTTTCTAAGGGGGAATCCCTCCAAGAGTCTGGATGACAGCTTCTATATAATGAAGTTTCACTGCATTTAAATTTTGAATGTTTTTTTTTATAATTCACCGTACTTATATTACATGTCTAATTCAACCCAAATATATGTGGGGTATCATATGATTTACCCCTTTTATTCTAAAGGCTGGGAATTTTCTAGAATAAGTCCTCTGGCTTCTGTCCAAATTTTATCTATTTATAGATGGTAAGAACCTTGTAAATAAAAAAGCAAGAGACATTCAGTTAGCTCAGAACACTAAGACCAAGAGCTTTGGTAGGTTGTGCCAATAATTTGGGGCTTGGCTTCACGGTGTCTCCGTAATGCCTACTTTCTTTTGGCCCCTACCTCAGACATAAGCTGACTACAGTTAGCTGTGGTACTGAAGAAGGGTACAGAAAACAAGAAAGGCCACCCTCTAAGGAATCAGCTCCATGAGATTTCAAGGTTTGGTCTTTAATTTTCCTATCTGCAACCCACCCAGCAAATGACAAGGTTCTGCTATAGAGCTTTTCCTCAGGACAATTTTAATGCCAACCACATACATTTGCTATGAAAGGAGAAAAAAAAAACTCTCAAAATGCAGAATTAAGTGGCAGTAAATATAATAACTAACTAAATTTAAAATTCCAGTCGCTTTCCTGGTAACACATAGGGAAAAACAGCTCTAGGTTTTCCCTCGTCCCCTACAGCATCTCAGAGCTAGAGGGGCTTAACATGATTTACCTTCCTCATCTTAACAGACAAAATAAATAATGACCAAGGGATAGCCATAGCCTTCATGTGCAAAATAATTAATAAATTAACTTCTGCAAAGTGTAAAGTGCATACAAATGCTATGCCGTTCTAACGCTCATTCTGCTGTTTGCAACACTGAGCTACAAAAAAATACAAGGTTCAAACCGAAACTGGAGGTCTAACCATCAACAACCATTGACTAAAGACCAGAGAGGACAGGATATGACCTGCTCACTGGGCACAACACTCACACTTCAGTGGTTTTTCTAATGCAGTCCTATGGTATATTACCTTGGGGGAAAATAGCTCCGTGAATTTTAAGACTGACTCTGGAGAGGAAATCAAAGCAGACGTATGGGGCCACTGAAATGTCCTGCACTGTCTGAGAGCAGATAGAACGTGAACTCAGTGGAAAGAACGGTCTTTAATGTTTGGCAAAGTCTTTTTCCAGCCCAGAGTAAACACAAAACAAGCAGGCTGGAGGGGTATATTTCACAGTGTACAAAGCAGTTCACATGATGTCGCCATGGCAACGAAAGCAAACATGTATCTGAGGTCATTTGAATGAGTCAAACTTTGCAATGGGTAACTCACCTAGGAAGATATAAATTATTTATATAATGATCTGCGAAAGAAATCATCGGAAGTCGTACTAGCTATGTTTTAAAAAAGTAGTTCTACAGGGTTTGCTCTTCATAGACAATCTATTCACAGTATGCTTGACTACATTACGGTGAAATCATATGGCAAAAAGAAAGTGAACCCAACAAAGGACAGGGAAAGGTCCCTGCGTGTCTTAAAATGCCCTGCAATTTTCACATTCAAAATTGTATGCATCTAATTCTAAAAAAATATTATACGGAATACTCTTAAGTTACACAAACTGATAATAATTTACTGTATTTTTTTTCACTCTAATAGGAGCAAATTACCACATACTTGAACAAAGTTAAAATAGTTACTATTTCTTTATAATAAATTTGATGTATAATTTACTTTACTTGTGCTTTTCTTGCACCGGTTTATAAATACAGTAGAAGCAATACACAACCAAGACTGACACACCAACATTAATAATTAAATCCAAAACTGTGAATACTTACCATACAAAATTAACAGCAAGTACAGCTTTGATGACTACCAGAACCCTCTGGCCTGTGGGGCCAGGCTCTCTGGAAACCATGTCCAGTCTGAGCACTGTGGAATCTAAGGCCAGCTGTGAGATTTCACTTTATTTTTTTCTCAAGATGGCATGAGGTTCTGAAGAACCTAAACTGGGCAGTTATTTTATTTATTTATTTATTTTTTTACCAAAACTGGCAGTAAGTGAATGGGCTGATTCCACCGTGGTTCCTCTGGCCTCCAGTGGTTATGCGGTGGATATTGTCTCCATGAAGAATCTGGTTAAAGTTTTGCCACTGCGAACGCATCTGAGTGCAGCTGCTTCTAAGAGGGCTCCCACAGCTCTCAGGGCGGCTCTTGCAGAAGCCCTGAAGGAGCGGAAGTACTGAGCAACGACCTGGTTCAGCACCTTTGGACCACAACAAAAGCGAAGCAAAGTCCTTCATAAACGCGAACAGAGTTTATAAAGTGCTTATGAAATGATCAACATTTCAAATTAAAGTGATGCTAATGAACGTTCACCCCGCTGCCACGGTTGAGCGAAAAGCGAATGTGTCCACTCCCGAGAGACCTGCCACATCTTCCCAATCAGTAGTTTGGTCCACCACGGGTTAAAAAAAATCATTAATGAATACATAAATATTTAAACCTACCATAATTCATTCTTTATGTAAATATGAGATAAAAAAGCACCAGTTTCAGAAGGTCTGCTACCGCACTATCCGGATTATGACCTACATCTTAAAACCTACTTTAAATATGATAAAAACCAAACCATGACTCCTTTACTTATTTAAATACCTCTGCATGAAATGTAGCATAAAATATAGGAAAACATAAATAAACCAAAGACCAATGGAGACGTCTTATGGTGACTAGTAAATTTGCTTTTCTGTTTTTCAGTGCAAACGTAACCTTCGTGTCTTCTCTCTCTGATTCAAAAGTGTGAAGGGTGTGCACAGGGGGTCACTCCTTGCTGTGGCTGATTACCTAAGAGGAAAGCAAAAGTAGGAGTTACAGATATGCTGCACACGAGACCTTCCTTCTCTCGTAGCCCTCTCGGTAAAAGCCTCAGGTATGGGAGAACAGACCAACTGGCTACACCCCGGTGTCAATAACCATGGAACGAGACCACATGTACCCTGTGGAGAGGCCAAGTCTACGTGAGAGTCTCACAGCTGCCACTGCAGTGCCTTGGGATTAGAGAAATTAACTCAAGGTATCCAGGGGCTGTGCTCTAGCTCTTGACGCGCTGTGGACAGCAGAGACGTGTGGTACAGGAGTTCTCAGTACTGCCTCACAAACTCTATGAGGCACATCTCTGCTAAAAGTTTAACTCTAAAATACCACTGCGTTTCATTGTTTTAATCACAGATTATTTAGTAGAGTACACCTACTAAACGATAGCTAAGGAAAATTTGATTTTACTTCATGCAACCAAAATTATGTGAGGCTACATGAAAACGTACACATATATTTCAGGTTTGGAGATGGAAGAAAAATCTCGTGTATGTATTCATTGAATATGGTGATGCGTTACATAAAGACACAGAGAAGTATACATTGTATGCTACAGACCAAAAAAATAAAATAAAGAAAAGTTAAGATATTAAGTATGACCCGCAGAGACATGAAGAAGTGTGGCAGGGGTGGAGCGGCAACTCTGTCAAGAGACCAAACATGCAAAGCAGGCATGCGAAAAGCCACCCCTCAGCCACCAACAGATGCCGCATCACTGTTTCAACATGCAGCGGACTTCACTCTGTAACTCAGAAACACTGAGTCTGGAAGCCAAGGGAAAACGTGTCTCCCTCTGCTGCACAGATGGGGAAACGTGACCCAGTCAATAATGGCCACACTGGCAAAGAAGTCAGGTCGAGTGACTCCAGCCACCGTGTTTCGCAACACAGGGTACTCACTCCCATTTCTAAAATGACTCTGTCCTGAGATTCTGGCATAGGGGTGATCTAAGTCAGGGGCCTGGGATGAATCTCCCCTTTTATAAAAACAGGACCTGGGCACGGAGCTGCAGTCAAGTGGTAGAACACATGTCTGGCACACGGGAAGTCTTGGGTTCTATCCTCAGCACCATAAAATAAAACCAGGAAAAGGGAGTTGGGCCTGCTTTGGGAAACTCACATACAGCAATAGGAAAATATTACATTTAAGGGGGAAAAAATGTGCTTTGTCCAGGTGAGGAAAAAAATAAGCACCACACTAATCAAACTGAGACAAAATAAAATACCTTGGATCAAGCCAAACGTTAAAAAAAGTATGTATGTATGCATGTATGCAAGCATATGTGCATGTATGTAAGCATGCATATATGTATGCATGCATGTATGCATGTATGTAACTATGCATGCATGTATGTGTGCATGTATTATGTATGTAGCAAAAGTAGGGAAATAAAAGAGGAGTGGACAGCAGAGGTCTAGGAAGGGTTTAATGGAGGGTATCTGACAGATGGGACGGAAGAAAGCAAAGGAGGAAAGTGATGTAATCCCATTTCAATTAAAAACATATTTTAAAATGCCTCAGAGGACACCATGATTTTGGAAGAGCCTCCACTATGCCAGGCTTGCTGCTGTTGGTTTCCTGGCTCCATGAGAGACAGGTACTTACTAGAAAGCTGCTTCTGGAGCTGTCGCACCAGGGCGGCTGTCTGTTGCTGTTGCTGGGTCTGTTGCAAGCCTTGCCTCGGGAACTGCAATTGCAACAAGGGGAAGGATGAAATCAGCCACTCGTGCTCCACAAGGCACAGGCTGCACCTTGGGGCTGGCTAATGCACTTTCTCAGGCTCAGTCTGGATACGTTTGGTTTCGTCTACAGTACACCTGGCAAACAGCGCTTCACGCAGGTACTTTTTTGGCCTTTATCTCTAGAGTTTCCAGGAAGCAGTCCTCAGTACAGAGGTAGCCTGCTCATTCAAAGACCACTGCCACCTCTGAGAAGACGAATGCTCTCTGCTGTGAAGATCTGTCCAATGCCAACAGACCCCAGGGGCTGAACGGAACCTGTGAGACAGAGCATGTGCTCGTGTAACATCTGGGCCATGACCTCCACCTGACACCATAGCAGGGTGAACTGAACCAGACGCCAAGGACTCTCATATTGTAAGGAGTTTTCTCCTAGCACTGTGTGAAGGAAACTGGAAGGACAAAAAGTAACTCGTGCACCCGTTCCTTCCGTCAAGCTCGCACAAGAAACTGCGGCTGATGTTGGAGGGTGTGGGGGGCGGGGAGAGACTGATCAGTGTCTTTTGATTAGAGTCCAGTCACACTGGGTCACTTCCCAACTGCACGCGTCACACTGCCTCTCTTTCTTTTTTTCCTTCTCTACCTCCCGGTTGTCTTCTTGCAGCCTAGAAACAACTAGGATGCTCTGATACAAGACCCACTCAGTCAGACATGAAGAACTGGTTGTGTCCTGTTTACCTCAGTCTGTGCCATCCACCTGTATGAAGCACAATAACCAGGCTGCCCAAGCACCCTAGAGAGCGCCCCCAAGAGACAGTAGAGTAGGAGCTGAACCAGGCTGGGAAGCAGCATGGTAAAGGTGCTTTCTTCATTTTGCTAGCTTCTTCCACAGTGGCTCTCTGCCAGTCAAGTGCATCCAAGGCAGGAGAGCCTGGGCTCTTCCATCAGGTAACCTGGCGATATCCACCTCACCTCTTCTACCTCCACTAGGCTTAGAGGTCTGTGCTATGCCTGTGATGTATTTGTATTGCTTGTCCTTAATCTGCCTCACATCTCTGAGGAGTTTTTAATAAGGCCATTCTCAATGTGAATGCAACATGATTCTGTCTTCCTGGGAGAGCCTCATTATGACTGAAAGCTGCCCAGGGTTGTTAAGTCGTATAAGAAATACAAATACAGAATGCACAGCTAAATGTGAACTTCAGACAAGTAATGAGTAATTTTTATTTTACTAATATTTAATATTTCATGTGATAAGTACTGAATTTAGTCCAAGTAATCCAATGGAAGGTTTGAGGTATCACTTTTGCTAAATGCTTGCCTGAAATTCAAATTTAACAGAAAGTTCTAATTTAGACAGCATTGCCAAGATCAATCTTACATGTACAGCGACACGCAAAGACAATAAGCCATTTCCAACACCAACCCTCTCCTCATACAGTTCTGGGAAAACAGAACAACAATCCTTCCTTTGGGTGGGACCTCTAGGAAGGTACGAGCTTTCTTTGTAATTCAACTGTCCCAGTGCTTAGAATCCTATTTAACAAGCCTTCCTGCGTGCTGTGTACCATCATGGGCATTATTAGATACACATTCCCACACTTAATTCTGATGTGGGGATGATGGTGTTAAGTCTGTCCAAAACTTTTGGGACAGGTGCTTTCATGTCTAGTGTATGTGAACACAGAGTTTAGCGTGTTAACTCTCATCTTGTTATGTAGGGCTGTACCCTTCTCCACACATACTGTATTTCTGCAAACGAGCATCCATACAGCCCCCTTAGAGAGAATGCATGGAGAGAGCAGGATGCCCCTTCTCCTCGGCTTTTGCTGCTTCCTCTTGTGACTTAAGGCTATGGACACAAAAGACTGTGAACCTTTAGTGACAATATTCTCGTGATACAGATAAGAGTTGTGTCACTTGGCTTCTGAATCCTCAGGGCATTCGTAAAACTTCCTCAATTTCTCATAACAGAACATGAATTGCTTGAGAAAGACCAGCATGACACCTTTGTCTGTGGCTGCTGGCCAAAAGCCACAGCCGTTACTAACTAATGCTGCTACTGTGTGTGTTTTTTGAAAGGCGACATGGGGTATAACAGAACCTTCCCCCCCAAGGACCAGTGTATTTTAAGTCACCTAATTAAGACAGCATAAGACGCAAAGAGGAGACTTAGTCGCACGGTGTGGATGTTATCGTCTTAAATGCTGGAAGGAGCTTTGCACTACATCTATCAAACGGAGTCAACAGTAATTTAAACACGTAAACCGTTAAAGGAGTGTAAGTCAAGAACTACACCCATGACAATGCTTGAGACACCACACAAATTTCCCCAGGAAGGGCAGAGGCTAACCTTAGCTGTCCTTTCTTCACAGAAGACAAATGGTGCGGGCATGCACCATACACTAAGTTGTCACCACACTTAACTGATGGTCGTGGGCTTCTCTTTAATCTTTTCAGAATCATCTTACAGAAAGAAAGGCTTCCATAGAACATCCGAAAGAAGTGACAATTTTGGACCCAAGGCAGTTTTGACCTTAAAAACACTTTATTACAGCGATTAACTTGGCCATGGGTATTGGCTGTCACTGTCTACCATGTCCCAAGTGATGCCACCGACTAAAGGAGCCTGACAAAGGAACAGCCGAAAGGCAACAGATCAAACACTGCCTCTCATGGCGGCTTACACTGAAGCTGTCCATCATGGGCTCCGTACATGTCTCTATCTTTGGATCTCTGTTAGGGCTTCCACTGTTATCGCTGAAAATAGAAAAGCCAAAGTCCTAAATCCCAGACCCTCAGCCCGTGACCTCACTTGGAGACAGAGCCTTGCTAGAGGTAGCCAAGTCAACGTGAGCTCATTGTAATGGAATCTAACACAAGAATGGTACTCTCATAAGAGAGAGACGTGCGTACTTGAGTGCAAATGTGAAGGTGAAATAGAGCTCAGATACCAAAGGCAGGCAGTGCACAGTGAGAAACTGAAGCAGAGGCTCTCCCATCAGCAAGCAGAGGGAACCACCATTGCTGAATCCTGGTCTTTCACTTCCAGTTTCCAGAACAGAGAGGGAGGAAAAAAAAATCCCATTTTTAAGCCATCTAAATCCATGTATCTAACTAACAAATGAATACAACTTCTGAAGCTTTTCAACTAAAGAGGTCCAACCACCACGTGCTACTTCCATGTACAACATGGCCATTCAGCCCTTTCCAATGATTCTCAGTCCTCTGTTGGCAAAGAGCATGCTTGGTACTTCCATGGCGTGACCCCTTACAGGGTGCCGGCCTCTACTGAATATAGCAAGTACTGAACTGAAGTCCCCTGTAACTTACACGTCAGCACACAGGGAGTGAAGGCCAGGATGGTGGTATGGCGACAGCATCAACCACAACCCCAGAGGGGTCCGAGCTCACCTCTCCTCAGCAGCCGGCTCCCACCCTCTTCTCCAAAGACAGGAACTGAAGGGGAGAGCAGGCCCGAAACAAGAGTTGGATCTGCTAGGGATGTCTGCTATGAATAGAAGCCAAGGTGTGTTTAAAAAAAAAAAAAAAAGTGAACCTCAGTGAATGTAGTCAAAAAAGGAATTGTGAGATATTTTCCTTAAAACTGCTGGGGCATTGTGCCCTTGATATTGACATACGCAGTGAGTTGAAAATATTTTTATATTTGTTTTCTATGATGAGACAACAAAAAGGAGGTATAGAATACATATCAAAACACCTTTGACTGCACGATCTGTGAAATTGGTAACAGTCCAAACTTTTAACAGTAGACTGGTTAATGGTTCAGTAACTGAGAAACACGACTACATCATGATAAAAATTTAAGAATATGTTATACCCAGGTGTGGTGGCACACATCTTTAATCCCAGTACTGGGGAGGCAGAGGCAGGCGCATCTCTGAGTTAGAGGCCTGCCTGAACTAGAGAGTGAATTCCAGGCAGCCAGAGTGGCAGGTCTCCAAGTGGGAAGTGAAGAGATAGCTTAGTTGTTAAAGGCTAGGATCACAACTGATAGATAGGTAGACAGACACACAAACAGACAGACAGAAATAGATGATAATTATAAATTTATAGATAGCATAGGTAGACAAGTGTACTAGATAAAGTATACCTAAGAAAGAATTATGAGGATGTGAACATCAGTACTGACCACTCCTATAATTTCTAACCTGAACACGTAGATTTAAACCCTGTACATGTCCCAACCCATCCCGAGCCTTACATACTCATGCCATCTTGTCCCTGGGCTAGAACTCCTGCTTGGATTATTTACTACAGACTGCTCCCTATTGAAACAACACTGTGTTTCTCAATGACAACTGAAAGCCTTCTGCCAAGCAGAAAAATAAAATAATAAAATAAAAACCTCATTATATATTTCTATTAAATTTACTATTAATAAATAAAGACTTTTATTTCCCTTAAATTATTTTGTCATGAGCATAATGAGAAAAAAATCTTATCTTCCAAGCACTGAATCACTTCCTCAGTCCTTGGGATGGGAGTACGGTAGGCCAGTAGGGTGAAACACAGTCTATCACCAGTATTGCCTCAGAAGTCAGTATCACACTGCCTGTCCTTTATACACAACAACTCGGTTAAGTGTTCGCAGAACTGTAATAGCAGCATAAAAATGTCAAGCTTCCTTTGATGAGCTATGCTCTAATGCTAGTGGGTCAATGACTGTACAACTCCGTCACTGCTCTAAACTACAACAAGGAGGTTTCAAGGAAAAATTTCTCCAGACCTATAAATACAGTTTAGTAACTAACAGAATTCAGTTTCTTTGTTTATCCTACCCAAAATCCCAAACACATCTAAGGCATTTTGTTCTGCCATTCATCAGGAATTCTGCAGCACAAGCTATGCACAAAGCTGATGTTATGCCTTCAGCAAGTCTATTATTTCTCAAATACAGTGGTTTGAATGCGAACGGTCTCCATAGGCTAATACGCTGGAGTGCCAGGTTCCTAGTTGGTGTAGCGTTTGTGATGCATTAGGAGGTGTATCATTGGGGGTGCACTTTAAGACTTCAAAACCCCAGTTTCTGCCTCTGGTCTACAGATGCGATCACTCAGCTACAGTGTTACTACCACGCCTGCCTGCCTGCCTGCCTGCCTGCCTGCCTGCCGCCACACTCCCCACCATGATGGTCATGGACTCACCCTCAGAGTCCCCAGTGTAATGCTTTCTTTTATAAGTTGCCCAATTCATGGCATCTCTTCACGGCAACAGAAAAGTAAACAAGACATCATTTATCATTATTACATATGAAATGAAATACGATTTAGTAACAGGTAGAGGAAAATCCCTGACCCGACCCCTAAAATAAGCTTAATGTAGAAGGCAGAGGTTAACATTAAGAGTCATCCTCTGCAGACTCTCAGTGAACCTGCAGCTCACCAAGCTTTGCCGACGGGTCCATGCACTCTGGTCATCCTGCTGTTTCCACCTGCCCAGTGCTGGAGTTATAGGCAATGACACATTTTAATCTGGCAGTTACATATTTGTGTGACCGAATCTTTAAATTTTTCCTTACGAGAAACAATCCAGATTAAATATGAATAACTATAAATAATCAAAATATAGGGACTTTTATTATTTGTGAGGAACATAGCATGCAGTATTTCATTTAATTACACATCTGAATCGAAAGTTTAAAAGGCTTAAAATATGCTATAATTGTCATGTATTCAATAATAATTATAGTCTTACATTTAAAGTTTGCATTTTTCCTAAAAGGGTATTATTGTACAAGCATTTCCTCATTAGCAATTACTACAAACAAGTTGCCATTTTCAAATTACTGGGCTCCGCACTTTAACAGTAAAGGACTCATGTAGCTCCCCATCACTAGCAAAGTGTAACTATGCGATAGTTACTTCCATTAGGATCACACTCAGTACTGCTAGTAACAACAGCACTACATACAGCATGGCTATCTTTGTTTTACATAAGCAAGGAGTTAGGATTTTTCCAGTCAGCATCAAATGTTTCAAACACTCAACAGGACCTATCTGCATAGATTTTTGGTTCTCTGATAAAACACCTTTAGAATACCTGGTTGTGTATAGAAAGAAAACACGGAGACTAGTGTTAAGCTATTTTGTCTACTCAATAGACATGTTTTAATTGTTATAGTTTGGGAACCAAACCCAGAGTCCTGTATGGGCTAGGCCCCCTCCCACTGAGCTACATCTTCAGACTGGGGAAAATTTTTTTAGAAAGATTTATTTATTGTTATATATCTGTATTTATGTATTTATTTTAACATTCTATCTGTATATATACCTGCATGCCAGAAGAGGGCATCAGATCCTATTACAGGTGGTTGTGAGTTACCAGGAATTGAACTCAGACTCTCTGGAAGAGCAGGCAGTGAAGTGGTTAACACAGAGCCATCTTTTCAGCCCTGATTTTGATGATTTTTAAATCAGCAAATTTCATCTAACTACTGCTATGTAACGACAGATGCTCAGTAAAGTTGGAAGACGACTTTAAGCTCTTCCTAGTAACGACAAAGTTTTTAAATCAAGGGTCAAGTGGTAGGTTTCACTTTTAAGATATACTTTCCCGACCTGGAGAGGTGGCTCACTGTTAAGAGCAAACACTGCTCTTCCACATGACCTGAATTCGGCTCCCAGCATCCAAGTTACTTAGGCAGCTCACAACTATTTAACTCCAGTTCCAGCGGATTCAATGCCTTTGCTGGTCTCTGGATACACTACATTCACAAGCACAAACTGATACTCAGACACACACATATACATGTAATTAAAACTGAAATAAAATCTTAAAAAAAAATCACACCTTCCTTTGTATTTGAAACACGACAAAGACAAACAACAATGGGGAAGCTCTTCCTGTGAGTCCAATACCAGGCAATAAAAACAAGACAACAGCATTTGAAAGTAAGCATTTTTCTCCTGCTACAGTAGAAACAGAAAGAGAGAGCCAATGACAACACTGGAGGGTGAGAATCTAATGAGCGACAGGACAGATTGGATGAAACCGTTTCCTTACACTGTTACTTTAGAAGGAGCAGTTAGTGGCTTTATGATGGAAATCTGCCAGACACCATTTCCACAGGAATTACGAATACTCTCGTGATGCAGGTACAGGAGGCAGCTCTTCAAAACATTAACTGCTTGGTGTCATGCTTAAGCGGTGAATCAGCTCAGTAACATTTAAAAACTAAATAAATAACTCACCATTACTAATTGTTGCAAATTCTGTGCTGGTAAAGCAGACATGGAGGCTAAACAGTAATACACCAGAGGCAGGAACATGCATGGCAGAAACAATTCTGAATTACCACTGCCATAATCAAAAAAAACCAAAACCATGTATACATCATAGTATTACATCCGTGTCCAATGTCCTGACTTTGGCTTTCATGCTTGTGGGTTTGTCCATTTTACCACGCCGTGATCCGCTGACCCAGGGCCTCACTCATGCTAGCAAGCCCTTTACTAACTGAACTACATCCCCAGCCATGGCACATGGCTGTAGCTTCCTGGTATGTGAAGATCAGGAAAAACTAAGCTGGAACTGAGGGAGGAGGGTGAATCAAAGAACAAATGTGGCCGCATAGGACTTAGTGAGCACAGGTGAAGGAGTTAGGGAAAGTTTCTGTACTGTTCTTGAAACTTTTCTGTGGGTTTGAAACTAGGGAAGGAAGGAAGGAAGGAAGGAAGGAAGGAAGGAAGGAAGGAAGGAAGGAAGGAAGGAAGGAAGGAAGGAAGGAAGGAAGGAAGGGAGGGTACAAATTGGAACACTGGGCAGGTGAGCAGTATTCCAGCTGAAAGTCTTTTTTTACAGCATTTCTTAAAAACTCATCCTAGCCAACATTAAGCTCCTGACAAAGGAGCAAGTTGCATTCTGCCTCTACTTAAGAAAAAAAAAAGTTACATACATTGCCATAAATAGTTTATAAACAAAAAGAATCAAAACTAGAAAAGCTAGACACTTGGACCAAAAGAAAAAGGGGGTGGGGATGGGGCTCACCTGTCCAAAGCAGTATGTTAAATATGTTAAATGTACTTGGGGACTCCCTATCGGGGAGCCTCTACCAGGTTGGTACCACAGTAGAGGCCGCTTAGATCCAGCCTTTACTGGTTCTCCCTACTGTGCTGTCACGGCTCCGTGCTCCTTTTCTTCTGGGGAGCCGGTCTTCCAGTGCTGTGCTGACAAACCTTCCAGAGACAGTGAGGACAGCAACTACAGGCCTCGGGTGGAACTCACAAGGAACGAGCCATCGACATCGCTGAGGTTTTCAAAACATCCCTATTACGCATGTGTTCCCAAATTCAATTCCAGAAGTTAAAGCAGTGGACGTAGATTGTGAACAACAGGGAAATTCTTGCAGAAAATGCTAACTGGATAAAGACTTGGTTTAATTACTAACATGCCACTTTACAAAGTACTTTCATACTCTCTGAGAATGTTATAAAAATCTAAGATCATCTTAACCTATACATGAAATCATTCTTCACTCTTTACAGAAAATGTCTTGATATCTTACTGATAAGGTTTTTCATCCATTGAGTGCTTTACATTTTTTTTTCAAAAAGGAATATGGTGCAGTTTAGTGAAGTGAAAATTTTATTTCTATGTTGAAACTTATTAGTTAATTATTAATTTTAATGGAAACAAATAGGCCAACTCCTATAAGAAGAGAACCCTGACAGAATTCCAGGAATGGTGGTCAAGTATATTCAGACGATTTCACTCCTAAAATTCCGTGGCTATAGAGAATGCACCTGCTTTAAAGGAGAAACCCACATCCTGGTTCCAAAACGCCAGGCCTTACCAAAGGCTGTTGGGGCTGCATTGCTTGGAGACCAAGGGCCTGGCTCTGGGGCTGTGAGGGCTGCTGGGGCTGGGGGGCCTGCTGGGGCTGCTGCATCTAGAAAGAAAGAAAAAGATTAATTTAGCCCCTTAAAGTTATGGGGCTGAGACACGTCTGAACAGCCTTTACTTACTAGTATACATTTTATCTATTCCTTTGAAGCAAAAATGCTCGGAATATACTCTCAAAAAAAAAAAAAATGTGTCATTAAGTGATTCTCGCATTGTCCGAACATTGTATCGGGTACTTACAAAATACAGGTGGCGTAGCCAACCACACAGCTAGGCTGCAGGATCTACACTGGATAACTTAGTACTTCTAGGGCCATGGCGGACAAAATGAAAGAAGAGTGAATCGAGGACATGGTAAATGATGCACTTCAGAGACACAGAAAACGTAAGATGCAGAAGCCTGCAGGTGATGAAAGCACAGCCTGCTGCTTTAATCTTCCCCTCTAGTGTGGGTAACTCAAGCTGGGCCTCATGCATCCCAGGCAAGAGCTCTACTGCCGAGTTCCATCTCCAGCCCTGAAAGGTATTTTAATAAGCACAAGTACACTCTAGAACAGCAGTAGAGAGCGTAAGGACCCAGCAGGCACTTCGGGGTGGTTCTTCTCTAGCATCAAGCACCTCACACTAACCATCGTGATGCTCTTACGATGAGGTGAGAGGCGGTGGCATATGTTTCTTCACAGCAGCAGTATCCAAACACATTTGAATGTGATGTGCTGTCATGATGCTGCCGTGATAATGAAGGCTGCGCTGTCACAAGGTAAAGGCATCTAAGCCGCACTAAAATCTGAAGGGATAGCTGTCACCTCAGCCCAACACTGACAGACATGTCACTACGTGAAGCCTGATTGTAACCTTGTGTCCTCCATCTTTACCGTGCCAAAGCTTGCTCTTCCTTCAAGGGTTTTCAAGCATGTTCTTCCAGGGAGCCTGCTCACACCCCGCCGAACTCCAGGTCTCCTCCTTCGGAAGCCAGTGCTCACTGGCCCGGGACATCTTGTACACTTATTGTTTCAGCCTCTTTCACCTGCTCTGCCTGTCCACCCACAGGCTACCTATCTCACGCTTCCAACCAACACTAGCACTAATTCAGAATTATCTTCTATTCGAAGACCCCCCCAGGACTCCATTTTTACCTTTTTTATAGGCTATAAACTAGCCCATCGAAGTTCTGCGATCAACTACTAGCATGAAACACGAAAGCCTGTCCACACTAAATTAGCTCAAATCCATAGCTCTTCTAAGTCACAGAACAAACAGAACGTATATGAAAGATAGAGCGGAAAAAGAAAAAAAAAAAAAAAAAGTTTCTCTCAGGGGTCTTTAGTTCCTGGTGACCTGCCTAGATTTTCCTCACATGCATTTTCCCAGCTTTGTGTCCATTCTATTCCCCAAATTACTTGACTTTTAAAGTGAAAACAACAACTCTGTACTTCCAGATCTGCAACGCTTGCAGACTGGGATCCCAGCCGAGGGGCAGATGGGCGTCAACATAAACCAGAAGCACTGCAATACCAAGCTACCGTTCGCTTGGCTCTCTGCACACTCTGTCAAGAGAGATGGACTCGACTTCTCAACGGCTGACAGTTTCCTTTATGCCAACAGCCAATCATAAAAAGAGGATTAGTGTAATTGTTGATAATAAATAGTATCGGGGCACGGACTTACAGGGGAAAAGGTACGGGTTACCTAGTGAGGAAATGATCTATCTGTAACCTTGAATGCCCTGGGAAGGCAGGAAGCAGGAAGTAAGCAACAAAGCGGGGTTCCTGGGTGATTTAGACCTTAAAACAGAGCCAGTCAAATGGTTTCCCTGAGAGAATCTCCAGACTTGTACCACAGTGGCTAAAGAACCTATCACTCTCTGTTTTAATGGTCATGTTAGTAAAAGATATTAGAAACGACACCAGACTAGTGCCTCGCTTGAACTGTGCTACTGAACTGCTGGCTTGTCTGATGCACAGTGAGATGAGGCGCTGTCATCTTTTATTGATGACAAAGCTCAAGAGTAAATTTGTTTTTTTTTACCACCTTGGCGATGGCCTCTATACAATAAGTAGGACATCGGTAGGCTACAGTCACAGTCACCCAAATCAGTTACCATGTATAATCAATAATGCATTATGATTTAAAATATTTTATCCAAAATGAGGATCTACTAATGGTCACCTTACCAACCTAAGCTCTACCTCTGTTCCACACGTCTCCTTGTTTCCTTGCACACTCTCAACTACAATGTTGAAGATCACACAAGATTCAGACGTCACCACTTGGGCATGTTTATGGTTTAAATTCTTAGGGGAAACTATTTTTTTTCCTTCTCTCCATCCAGGGTAAAGGTTGAGACACATTTCCCTTAAGTTACTTTCTACAACACTGCTTTCGTGCCTGTCACCTCGTAGAGCATACACAGTTCTTCTCTTGTGCATACCGGGCTCGACTAGACTCCACATTTCCCTGTATTTCTGGGTAGGTAAATTAAAAAAAAAAAAAGTTGCACCTCGTTTTGGACTGGCAATGAGAGTCCTCTCAATAGTCTTACCAAGAAGTATCCAACACAGAAACATGGCTTGTTAATAATGAAGAAAAATAGCACGGATTTAACATAATGGCCGGCCTGCCTGCCTGCCTGCCTGCCTGCCTGCCTGCCTGCCTGCCTGCCTGCTGCCTGCCTGCCTGCCTGCGCTTCATCCCTCATTCTATGCTGGGGATTAGCCCAGGGCCTTTTGCATCTGGGAAGGTGCCACATCCCCGTTCCACTATAGTACTGGAACAAAGACATCAGAAACATGAATGTGCCGTCGGGAGGAACTGTTTACCTAGAAGTCTCAAGTGTTTCTACCAAGTGAAAAAATGATAGCTTTTTCTGGAGTCCATCACAGAGCCCCCCAACCTGTGTAATCTGCTTCTCCATCTCCTCTGTTTAAGTAGAGAAGTGTGGTAGAAAACACATCGGTATGGGTATCGAAGAGATGACTACAACCTGCATTTGTTCCTAACTTCCCTCATGAATATTAAATTCTGCATGCAAATCATAGGCCCTTATTCAATTAGTGACTAGGTAAGCTGAGGCTCACATTTAAACTGAGGTATCCATGTGCCCCTTGAAGCTTCAGGAAAGGGAATAGTTCCGCCAAATGCAGCCTCCTGCCCACGGCCTGGCAGGTACAGAGAAATGAGAACTCCCTCTAGATGGAACTACAGCGAACCGGCCAAGCTGCTTAGTGTCAAACGCTAGGGCTCTTTGGAACTTAACGCTTGTTAATGATTGTGAATGTATCTGTACTACCGGAAGGGACGGCACTGCCCTCACCTCCCTGCCCCGTACCTGGAGGAGTCTCTGCTGCTGTCGAACTTGCTGCTGTCTGGGCCTCATTGGGTCCTGAGCCAGGGGCACCGAGGGGAGGTTGGGATGTGCGGGAGTCAGCACAGCGTCAATTGCCCCGCCCACCAAAGGGCTCTGCTGTAGAGCCTGGTGGTTCAGTCTGGCAAAGAATAACGCAACTTGTGTTCAGGAACCAGGCGTACAGGGAAATCAGCGCCGCCAGCATTTTACACACATCCAGCAAGAAACAACTCGTGTTCAATAATCATGTGGATAATTAGAACGGGAAAAGGCCAGAGGATCAGATAACACATGTGACCAGAACGGGGGTGGGGGTAGGGGTTTAAACAAACTACTTTGAGCCAAGTAGTAATCAAATAGAAATTGCTTTTCAAAAAAACAAAAATCAAATAATTGTTAGCAATAAGTGAAAATAAGTTAATAATTACTTTGGGAAGTAATAATTACTGTGAGTGGAAGGGCTAAACAACTGTTATTTCATTACTTCTCGAGTATCCCTATGAGACAGCAGTTTTATTACCTAACTTTAAAAATGAAGGAGTGGACACAGAGTAACTAAGGTCATTCAGAAAAATGACACAGGTGGGATTTGAAACCAGAATTTTTTGAGCACTGAAGCTCAATTTACTGAGCCTTGCTATGCTGCCACTTATTATTAAAAAAAAAAAAATGACCAGCGTAATTCATGTTTTACAAAGTTAACTTATTTCCCACAAATACCATCTAATTACCATCTTCCTAATTTTCAGAGCGTTGTATGGTTGTATGCTGAGTGGACATGGAGCTAGTCATCCATGGTAACACACGGGAGCTCAGCGGCTCTCCACTCTAAGTTTACAAACCTAATTCTTCTGCACTATCTTATCTAAGGGGATGGGATAATATGATAGGCAATCATGATTTTTATCTCTGTCATCCAATGAAAGGGCCCTTAGCCGTTAGGACTAGTTACACATTTATCAGGGTCTAGAAGGAAAATAAAACTCCAAGGCTCCTTGGTCA
Source organism: Rattus rattus (assembly GCF_011064425.1). NCBI lineage: Eukaryota > Metazoa > Chordata > Mammalia > Rodentia > Muridae > Rattus > Rattus rattus. The sequence goes on from NC_046156.1 coordinate 95,606,242, forward strand.
AAGCAACAGAATTTCAAGAGAGCGCCGAGCATGGGGCTAGTTGAACATGGGGCTCCTGTGGATACCGGATCTGCTGGTCACCGCACAGACCAGGAACCTCAAATGGTCATGCTGGCCATAGCCGGCTAATGTGTACTTGGGATGTGACTAATGCATCTGCAGAAGTGAATGTTAAATCTATTTTAATTCACTTAAAGTTAGCCATGTGTGGATAGCAACTTACAACAATGGCACAGTACAGACACGCCCTAGGAGGAAGGGGTGTGATTAAAACAAGAACCAGAAGAGTTGGCTGAGTCATCTCCGAGGTGGGGAAAAAATAGAAACTGAGTAGCAACAAAAAGCACCATCTACAATTAGTTTTGCAACACAAACTGGCTTGGTCAGCAAATTCTAGTAAGGCGCTGCTGACAGTGAGCGATAGTGTCCTCAGATACTTTTAATTAAAAAAAAAAATTGGGGGGAAAAAGGTAGAAAAGAAAGAATGGCGGCACTAGCACGCAGGTATCATCTGAAAAACCTCACATGGCACACAGTGGGAGAAGTGGGCCAGAACTACAGTGTTCTTGAGTGAAAGAACCTGGACCGTCTGGTGCATGTTGGTAAAAACACGAGATGTCCCGAGGCAAACAGAGGAGAGTTCAAAGACCATGAGGATATCAAATGCCTGGAAGAAACATAATAGTCCCAAGGCCGAGGGGGTTTACGGTTGCGATTACTTCAACGGGTATCACCTCTGAGAGCCAGCTACGGGCTGCAGGTACGGGGAGGCCTGCTGCTGCACGTAGCCACCAGGCTGCTGCTGGAGCTGCCGGAGTCTTTCCATCAGCGCTGGGCTGGAATGGGCAGCCGGGTAGGCCCTGGAGCTGTAGCTGGGGGAAAGGACCACCCCACCAGGCTGCTGCTGAGCTGCCTGTTGCAAAGGCATCTGTGTTCCATACATTGTGTAGCCCTGGGGCATGGTCTGCAGGAAGGCACAAAGGAAAACGTCAGTGCTCCAAGTAGCACCCATATTCCCATCACTAAAAATATGGGGGGAGGGGGAGATAAGCCTAGGAGGTCCAACCTGAAATTTGCTGCTCTCAAAGGCCAGGATGGCTCAACATATGAGAATGGCTACTGTTGCAGGCAAGAAGTCTAGCCAGGGCTTTTTATAGAATAGAGTGGTTGGATAACGATTCCACAGATGAAGTGGATATCCATTTGCTTCCTAGGTTGAGCTGCCTATTTGTGGGCTGGGAAGGGCACCATTCTGCAGAGGAATAACCAGCAAAGCATCCACACATTCCATGCCTAGAGTCAACAAAACCGAAACAATAATCCTCTCCAAACGGGACAGGCAAGGGGCCATGCCCAGTGAGCACCAACTGACAGGGGATACTTGCCCATTAACGAGAATCTCTTTCTCTAAACCTTGATACTTTATGTAAAGAACAAACATGGAGTTTTCTGGATCACAAGATCCAGTTCTCTGAACAGAGTGCTGTTTGTCCTCTGCATCCCCGAAACAGCACATATTAAAGCAGTGTAAGGACTCTGACTCTGGAGACAAGAGTGATAGATGCTAAAATGCAGACTCGGGACCTACGTGAGGCAAACAGGATACTCCTTTCAGCTGTATACGGGCAATGAATAGCCAGCCCCAATACAAATCTTATCAAAGTATCGGGTCTTTCTGTACAAGAGGAAAGGAGAAAGTGCGTAAGGATGCAGAGATAACACAACTCCTTAAGAGTATGGGGGAAGGGGAATAAAGGACTATTTTATTTTATTTTTATTTTATTTCAGACAGGGTTTTTCTGTGTAGCCTTGGCTATCCTGGAATTCAGATGGCCTTGAACCCGTACCTGCCTCTGCCTCCCGAGTGCTGGCATTAATGGTATGCTGCACCAGCGCCTGGCAAAGGTCTACCTTTTTTAAAGTGCACCAACTGTCGGGAATTTACTGTGCATGTTTACTGTGCACAGTATGTTAACTCCATAGGTTGCCTTGAATCCCACACCTTCCCTCTGGATACAGAAAAGGAAGCTAGACCTCAGGGTAACGCGAATGCCATACAGCTGCTGGGTCAACAGTGTGACCTGACTCAAAGGCCCTTTAGCTCGTCTTCTACCATGATTCCTCCTGGAAGCTATCTTTGAATATGAAAATTTCTATAACAAATTATACCATTAAACATTATTTCATAAATAACTGAGATTTCTAAACATTTTAATGAATTGATTGGTTCACTGATTTTGAGACGCTGTCTACTACAGAACCTTGACAGGCCTTGATCCTCCTACCTCTGCCTCTTGGGCACATATTACAGTGTGTGCCACCACCTTGGATCAAGTCTTTCGATATATATCAGCAGCAGAAAAGAGGTCTGAATTAATTTACATTTCTAACCTAAGAATTTCCCAATCAATACTGACACTTACTCAACAATTACTGTTCTGAGATCATGGGAGCAGAAATGACTAAGTTCTAGCTCTAGCTGCGAAGCAGTTTCCTTGATCTCCTACTCCATATAAGTAGCATTAAGCCATCAAGGAATGCTTTGCTTCAAAGCAGTGTGGGTACCTGTGCTTGTTGTTGCAGCCCTGGATACTGAGGGAGCTGAGGGGAGGGCCGTGCTTGTGCAGTAAAGAGAGCAGCCTGGTCCCCTGGCTGGCCCTGGAAAACAAAATCAGGACAAACTCTGTAACTGAAAGCGCTTGAGTCGAGCTTCTGAATACAGAACTTACAGATTTCAGACTGTTCAATGAACAGTTTCAGACTGTGTTCAACGTCCTTTCCCACCAATCCCTATGTGGGTATATGATTGCATTTTTCCTCAGACTTCAAACGTCACCACCAGTAACAGAAACATAACTTTACACCTAGCCCCTCTCAGGAAAGAGTTTTCTAAATGACTCTCTAGGAGGGCACACATGCTTCTCTGGGTACTGAAGAGTCTCTTAAGTTGTGGCTGTCCAGTCATAGGCACTGCCCAGCATCTGTGCATAAGAAGAGAAGGACACGTGGCATATTCTCACCACAGGTTAAATTCCCACGGCTTCTTAATGAAGCTTTATCATAGTGATCTGAAAACTGTGCATACTGTTCTCTGAGGAAATTTTAATACCTACTAAGACTCTATAATGAGGTATATTCAATAAAATGTCTAAGTTAAGAGCAAATATAATTCCAACCAACTACATGTAGAATAGAGCCAGTTAATATCTTTTTACCAGCCTTAATTTAATACGCTTTGGCCTTCAGAACATAAATCAAAATGATAGGCATATATGAACTTCATATTCTGCTTATTGAGGTTATTTTATGGAAGCTTGCAGTGATAATCAGAGGGGGAAAGCCTGGTTTCCCAGCAATCCTACATTTCCCCAAGACTTAATTAATAGGGCGAAATAAATCCAAGGTGTAATTATTTTACTACTGTCCCACAGTAAAAAAGTGCTCGATTATGGGTTGCATGAAGTCGTTTTAGAGTGCTTTGGAAAAACTAAATACATTGTAACAAAGAGAAGGGATAGATGTTTAGTTTGGGTAGGAGAGCGCCAATACCAACCACAGTCAGAATGCGACCTAAGTCAAGCCTGGGCTGCTACAAAGCCATGACCTGAACTCTAGCACTCTGAGTCCAAAGTCAGAGTGTCTCCATCAAGAATAAATACTTCCAAGCGTGATAGTGCTTAAACGTTCATGGGAGCTTATTCCTTAGGGATTATAGTGACTTAAGATGACCCCATAACAAATCGGAAGGAAAATTCTCTTTGTAGTTGTAATAAGCTACTGAAACCAAATGTACTATACATCAAATATACATGTCTTCTGACCTCCCCAGGAAAATTAGTAGATGGCCAACAGAATAGGAACTCAATGACATCTTTGGCAGTTCCTTGTCTCATAATATAGCGTCAGGGCTTTATAAGATTTTGTTTCTTTTACATTAGTTATTTATTTTTGCCTTACAGGTCCTTGCCTTGTCTAAAATGGCTTTTGTCTTTATGTTTCTATGGGATTCCTGAGTATGCAAAGGAAGGGTCTCTGTGACTATATCTCTTCCTTGTGCTTTTTCTTTTGTCTTTATGTTTCTATGGAATTCCTGAGTATACAAAGGAGGGGTCTCTGTGACTATATCTGCTCCTTGTGCTTTTTCTTGGGCTTGCTTCCTCCTGTTTGTTTTGTCCTATTCAGATTTGTTTGCTTTTGCTTCTGTTTTATTTTATTATATTTTATTTAATTATTACCTATATTGGCTGGTTTTGTGTGTGAACTTGACAAAAGCTGGAATTATCACAGAGAAAAGAGCCTCCCTTGAGAAAATACCTCCATGAGATCTGGCTGTAAGGCATATTCTCAATTAGTGATCAAGGATGGGAGGACCCATTGTGGGTGGTGCCATCCCTGGGCTGGTGGTCCTGGGTTCTATAAGAAAGCACGCTGAGCAAGGTGGGGATAGCAAACCACTAAGTAGCACCCCTCCATGGCCTCTACATCAGCTCCTGCTTCCTGACCTGCTTGAGTTCCAGTCCTGACTTCCTTTGGTGATGAACAGCAATGTGGAGGTGTAAGCTGAATAAACCCTTTCCTCCCCAACTTGCTTCCTGGACATGATGTTTTGTGCAGGAATAGAAACCCTGATTAAGACATTACCCCTTAGATACCTGTTTATTTCTAAAGAGAGATAGAATGGGGTTGGCTCCAGACAGGAAAGAAGATAGGAAAGAACTAGAAATCTTAGAGGGAGGTAAAAGATCAGAATGTATTGTGGGGAAAAGATCTAATTACATAAAGGAAATAACACACACACACACACACACACACACACACACACACAGAGAGAGAGGAGAGAGAGAGAGAGAGAGAGAGAGAGAGAGAGAATGAGAATATCACTTGGATTCACTTATTAGTTAAAATTACCCAGACATGATGACTTTAAAAATAAGGTACTAAGAAGAAATTCCTGTTGATCCCTTAAGTACAACTCTATCCCCGTATGGTTGGAACTAAGAACAATCATCCAGATTTTCATTTGGGGGTCATGGGGAACCTATCTTATCTTCTCCAAGTATCCAAATAGTTCTTAGTCCTCAAACATCCATGCTGAGAAACTGTTATATCAATTATAGATCTTTAAATATGATTCCTTCAATCTATAATGTTTGACATTAGTATTATGAAAGGTCTCTGAAATAGTGCTGGGCTTCTGTGTGGGATAAACACACAAATATCATCACGTGTGCAGACTGAAAGAACAGGCCACTAGCACATGTACTCCAGGATCCTAGGAATGCTCGCTGACCATACCCAGGCTGTTTCAAGTCAGAAGGAAACAGGATGCTTGCACTGCTACACACACAGGGCAAAGGTAATGCTTTACTCCTTCTCTGCATACTAAAATCATGGTTATACCCTATGACTCGTGGGATGGCCCTGAAAATTACAACAACATTTATCTCAGTCACTGAATGGCATGCTTGCTGGCAAATAGTTGTAGAAATTATGAAAATTTCAGACATAAACCCTAAGTTACTTTCTACATAAAATCATAAAATAACTCAGATAAAGGTATTATAAACTTTATAAAAAGCATGGGGAGGACTAGAGCGATGGCTTCAGGCTTGAGAGCACTTCATGCACCTGGCAACTCAAAACAGCCTATAACTCCAGTTCTAGGGCAATCTGGTACACTCATACAGACACATAATAGGCCAAACGCCAATTCACATTAATAATAATAATAATAATAATAATAATAATAATAATAATAATAATCACATGGAGAAAAACTGCTGTTTGACATCCTGAGATTCATGCCTATCATTTACATCTAAAGATGAGCTAGTCGTGTGTGAATGTATTGTTATCCCACCCCCATATCTAAGTACAACAGAAGTCTATAATATTCTCCCTGAGAAAAGAACATCCCCAAGTTAGTCAGCACTCAGTTGTTTTTTAATAAGCTTTGGCATCATATCGCTTATCCTAGAAGGGAAATAACTTAATCACTCCCCTACCACACTAAATAGATTACTGTTTTTCTTCCTTATTTTTTTTCCAAGAAGAATGCCAGTGGGGTTGGAGAGATGGCTCAGTGGTTAAGATCACTGTCTGTTCTTCCAGAGGTCCTGAGTTCAGTCCCCAACTACTACATGGTAGCTCATAACCATCTAGAGTGTGATCTAATGCTGTCTTCTGGTATGCAGATAGAGCACTCGTATACATAAAATAAATTAATGTTTAAAAAGGAATGCCAGGAACATATTATATTCAATTTGTAAAACAGCAATGGAATGGTTTTCACTTGAAAGGTTTCACAAGTGCTAAGCAAGAGCCACAAAGCCAGTTAAGAAGTTAGAGAGGGAGATTGGTAAAAGATGTTAATGTGGTAACAATGGTTTTACCTGGACTAAGCCTAGACTATGGATCACCTAAACCACAGAGGGCCAGGACCACAGGAACACAGTGAGAACATGGCCAACAAAATGGGACATCTGATGTCTCAGCTTCTTTTCCCATTTCCAGAAATACCCTGATGGGGGTGGGAGTGGGGGACCCTGATAAAAGCAACTGAAGAGAACCAGGATTTATATTTGGTTCAGAGTTCCAGATAAGGTCTATTACGGTAGAGATCTCTCGGTTCTTGAAAGCATCTGGTCACATTACATCCACTTAGAGGAAGAGACTGATGAATGTAGTCACTACACACTTTCTTCACCATTACAGAAACCAGAACCTCACAGTTCAGGGTCCCAGCCCTAGGAACGGGTCCATGCACAATTACATTCCCATCTCTAACACCATCAAGACAGTTCCCCATGGGTACACCCGGAGGCCCACCTCCTAGTGATTTGTCAGGCTGACAACTAACAATAACCACCATATTTGGCCACTGTGATCATAAGTTTTATTTCCAGAAAATACTGTAAGCTTCATAAAATTTTATTTTTAATCAATTCCCAGCACTGCACCTGGCATATAGTAAGAGATCGGTAATGGCTGTTGAGGAAAACTAAAGTTTAAAAATCCAGAGTGAAGCTGGGATTTTATCCTAGCACAAACTAATTTACCAAGTCCTTTCTAATTGCCTCAATTTTCAGTACCATTTGTTGTTAACAAAATTGCCAAAAAACCTCATATCGGGGGCTAGAGATAAAGCTCTGGAGTTAAGAGCACTTGTTATCCTTGCAGAGAACCTAGGTGTGGTTCCTAGAACCCACACAGTAGGTCACAGCCATCCATTACTCCTGTGTGAGGGGATCTGATGCTCTCTTCTGACCTCTGCAGGCACCACGTGTGGTATACATACTTGCATGCAGGCAAAACACTTGTACACCATGAAGAAATCTTAAAAACAAAACTCATTCAGTACAATCGTTAACATCAAGTAGATCAGACACTATCAAATCCCTTCATTTTGTCTGTGTGTCTGAGAAGCAGTTCTGTTTCACCTTCATCAGTTATTCAGTTTCTGAGAAACGAGAGGCAAATACAAACTCAGTATTTTGCACATGGCAAAGAAACTGGTATTTGATGGGCTATCGCTGTCTAGCCAGATGCAAGATCACGAGAACGGAAGGCATCTGCAAGGCTGCGTTTATTCCCCTCACCCAGACACTAGCTTTCGGTGTACCACGACAATGATGCAGGGTTAGCAGAAGTCTGACGGTCACGCAAGTCTATCTCCTTACTGTTTCCTGTGGGAAATTACTCCACATCATCCCTTCGTATGTACTTTTCCTTGGCCTGGTTTCTATTAACAAAACTTAAATCCTTCATGTTATATTACATTTCACTTTTTAGAACCTCCTAAAGAAGCCGTATTGGTCAGAACTCCCTTTCTACCCTTCATAGGAATCATTTCTCTCTCTTACTGCTTTATTGTTAAATTGAAAAGAACTATCTGAGGGGGAAATGAAACCCGGCAAGGTGAAGTTTTGGTGCAACATCTACAGACATAACTTTTCTCTGCATTATCAAGCATTTATCCGTTCAGCAGTGCTCATGCAAAGGACCCTTTCTATAGGGTCCCTGGGTATACACACAGTTAGCAAGCAGTAAGCATTGTGATAAAAACGTGATACAATCCAGTTTCTGTCATGTTCAATTAACTCAAATATTTTTCTGAATTTTTAGTTAGTAACTGCATACAAGTACTGGAAGAATTCAAAGAGAAAAGCTGTTTTGAAAAAAGTCAATCCAGATTTTGTATTGGCAAAATTAAACAAAAGCACCCTCTGTCTCTGGGAGAAACCCCTTCAGGCACTATCCGGGAACCCATTGGTCACTCCATCAGGAAATCACATAGGCAGTCACCATCCACCCACCCTCCTCTCTTGCAGTTCTTTTATTTCCTCATGGTTTAAGTTTTTAATAGTAATTCTGGATATTTAAAATATACCAAAGATATATTCTGAAATTCTAGGTTTAGAAAAAAGAAACACTGTTTCTTTTTTTTTTACTAATTAATTAAATTACATCCCAAATGATGTCACCGGCCTTTCTTGCAGTTCCTTTCCCTAGCCTTACCTCTGGCTTTCCAGCAAACCCATTGCTGTGGCCTCACCTTCCTCTCTTCCTCCACTCTGAGCAGTGTACCCAGGTGTGTCTACATAGACCCTAGAGGCACAGTCCAGAATTTTTTCCCTTTGAGAACCCATTGAACATCCCCCACAATCCCATTCGCATTCCTCGGGTCAAGACTCAATGTCTAGGAATTCTTTCTTCCTGAACCTCCAGGCACCACAACTGGTAAGATCTCAGAAGCACTCCTACCAGGTAACCCACATCATCATCATCATCATCATCATCATCATCATCATCACCATCATCATCATGGGAAAATATTCCTCAAAGATAAACTCTAAATTCTGAACATCTATGCCCCAAATGTAAGAGAACCCACATTTGTAAAAGAAACGTTACTGAAGCCTAAAACACACATTGAAACTTGCACAATAAAAGTGAGAGACCTCAACACCCCACTCTCACCAATGGACAGATCATGGAAACAGAAACTAAACAGAGACACAGCGACACTCAGAGAAGTTATGAATCAAATGGATTTAACAGAAATCTACAGAACATTTCACCCTAAAACAAAAGAATATACCCTCTTCTTGGCATCTCATGGTACCTTGTCCAAAATTGACCACATAATCAAATACAAAACAATCCTCAACAGATACAAGAAGATAGAAATATCCCCCTGCATTCTCTCAGACCACCAAGGACTAACGCTAGTCTTCAATAACAACAAAAACAACATAAATCCCACTTACAAATGGAAACTGAACAACTCTTTACTCAATGATAACTTGGCCAGGGAAGAAATAAAGAAGTTAAAGATTTTCTAGAATTTATCAAAAATGAAGGCACAGCATACCCAAACCTATGAGATACAATGAAGACAGTGCTAAGGGGAAAATTCATAGCACAAAGTGCCCTGGTAAAGATATTGGAGAGATCCTCACTAGCAACTTAACCGCATGTCTGAATGCTATAGAACAAAAAGAAGCAAACACACCCAAGAGGAGTAGAAGGCAGGGAATAATCAAACTCAGGAATGAAATAAACCAATTAGAAACAAAGAACTAAGAGCTGATCCATTGAGAAAATCAACAAGATAGGTAAACCCTTGGCCAAACTAATTAAAGGGCGCATCCATATTAACAAACACATAAATGAAAAGGGAGACATAACAACAGAAACTGAGGAAATTCAAAAAACTCATCAGATCCTATAATAAAAGCCTATATTCAACATAATTGGAAAATCTAAATGAAATGGATGATTTTCTAGACATATACTAGGTATCAAAGTTAAATCAGAGTCAGATACACCATCTAAACAGTCCCATAACTCCTAGGGAAATAGAAGCAGTTATTTAATGTCTCCCAACCAAAAAGAATCTGGAACTAGAGTTTTTAGTGAAGAGCTCTATCAGACCTTCAACGATGGCCCCAATACCAATACTTCTCAATCAGTTCCACAAAAAAGAAACAGAAGGGACAGTACTTAATTCATTCTATGAATATATAGTTACACTGATATCTAAACCACCCAAATACCAAAGAAAGACAACTTCTGACCAATTTCACTTATGAATATTGATGCAAAAATATTCAATAAAATTCTTGCAAACTGAATACAAGAACACATCAAAATGACCGTTCACCACAATCAAGTAGGCTTCATCCCAGGGATACAGGTATAGTTTAATATACCAAAATCCATCCATGTAATTCACTCTATAAACAAATTCAAAGGAAAAAAAAATCACATGATCATCTCATTCGATGTTAAAAAAGCCTTTGACAAATTACAACACCCCTTCAAGTCTTGGAGAAATCAAGATTTCAAGGCCCATATGTAAACATACTAAAAGTGATATTCAGCAAACCAGTAGCAAACATCAAAATGAATAGAGAGAAACTCAAAGCAATCCCACTAAAATCAGGAACTAGACAAGGCTGCCCGCTCTTTCCCTATTTATTCAATATATTACTCAAAGTCCTAGTCAGAGCAATAAAACAACGAAAGAGGTCAAAGGGATACAAATTGGAAAGGAAAAAGTCAAAGTATCACTATTTGCAAATAAGCAACCCTAAAAATTCTACCGGAGAACTTCTACACCTGAAAACAACTTCAGCAAAGTGGCTGGATATAAAATTAACTCAAATTTTTAGCCTTCCTCGACACAAAGGATAAATGGGCTGAGAAAGAAATTAGAGAAATGACACCCTTCACAATAGTCATAAATAATATAAAAATACCTTGGTCTGACTCTAACCAAGCAAGTGAAAGATCTGTATGACAAGAAATTCAAATCTCTGAAGAAAGGATTTGAAGATCTCAGAAGATGGAAAGACTTCCCATGCTCATGGATTGACAGGATTAATATAGTAAAAAATAACCATTTTACCAAAAGCAATCTACAGATCCAATGCAATCCTCATCAAAGTTCTAACTCAATTCTTCACAGCATTCAAAAGAGAAATATGCAAATTCATTTGGCATAACAACAACAACAAAAACAAAACAAAACAAAACAAAACGAAACAACAAAAAAAAAAAACAGGATAGTGAAAACTAATCTCAAAAAAACAAAAAAGGCATTTTGGGGTAATCACCATTCCTGACCTCAAGGTGTACTATAGAGCAATAGTGATAAAAAACTGCATGGTATTGGTACAGAGACAGACAGGTAGATCAATGGAATAAAATTGAAGAACCAGAAATAAACCCACACATCTATGGTCACTTGGTCTTTGACAAAGAAACCAAAATTATACAGTGGGAAAAAGAAAGCATTTTTAACAAATAGTGCTGGTCTAACTGGCAGTCTGTATGTAGAAGATTGTAAGTTGATCCATTTTTATCCCCTTGTACAAATCTCAAGTCCAAGTGGATCAAAGGCCTCCAAATAAAACAAGACACACTGAATGTAAGAGAAGACAAAATGGGAAATAGCTTCCAACGCATTGGCACAGGGTAAATTTTCCTGAAGAGAACACTAATAGCTCAGGCTCTAAGATCAACAATTGACAAATGGGACCTCATGAGGCAAAGGAAAACTATCAATAGGACAAATTGGCAACCTACAGATTGGGAAAAGATCTTTCCCAACCCTACATCCTAGAGAGGGCTAATATCCAATATATACAATGAATTCAAGAAGTTAGACTGTAGAAAACCAAATAACCCAATTAAAAATAGGGTACAGAACTAAACAAAGAATTCTCAACTAAGGAATCTCAAATGTCTTTAGTCATCAGGGAAATGCAGATCAAACTGACACTGGGATTCTACCTTACACCAATCAGAACTGCAAAGATTAGGCAAGAGCAGACGCTGGTGAGGATGTGGAAAAAGTAAAACACTCTTCCATTGCTGGTGGGATTGCAAGCTGGTACAACCACTCTGGAAATCAGTCTGGTGACTCCTCAGAAAATTGGACATAGTACTACCTGAAGACCCAGTTATACCACTCTCGGGAATATAACCCAAAAGATGCTCCAACATATCACAAGGGCATATGCTCCACCATGTTCATAACAGCCTTATTTATAATAGCCAGAGGCTAGAAACAACCCAGATGTTCCTCACTGAAGAATGGATACAGAAAATGTGGTACATTTACACAGTGGAATACTACTCAGCTATTAAAAATGAGGACTGCACGAATTTTGTAGGCAAATGGATGGAACTAGAAAATATCTTCCTGAGTGAGGTAATGCAGACCCAAAAGGACATACATGACAGTCACTGATAAGTGGATATTTGCCCAAAACCTCAGAATACTCATGATACAACTCACAGACCATATGAAGTCTAATAAGAAGGAAGGTCCTGTGGAGGGGGATGCTAAGAGGGGTAAGGCATGTGGATGTGTGAGGAAGGGTCCTCTCAGAGGCAAAGGGGAGGGAGGATGGGATGGGGTGTTTGTGGAGGTGAGACTGGGAAGGGGCACAACATCTGAAATATAAATAAATAAAATAATTAATAATAATAATGTCTGCCAATCTAAACCAAAAAGGGCAAGTTTTAGTGCAGAATTCTACCAGACCTTCAAAGAGAAATTAACACCAAAACCCCTCTATTAAACAAAATAGAAACAGAAGAAACTTTGCCCAATTCTTTTAACAAGACCATAGTTACTGTGCTACTTACAGCACATAAAAACTCAACAAAGAAAGGGAATTACAGACCAATTTCTCTCATGCATACGGATGCAAAAGTTCTCAATAAAATACTTGCATCCAAGAACACATAAAAAAGATCATCCTACACAATCAAGTAGGCTTCACCCCAGAAATGCAAGGGTGGTTCAACATACATAATCCATAAATACAATCCACCATATAAACAGACTGAAAGACAGAATTCACGTGACCATCTTAGTAGCTCCACTGGGGAGAAATCTACGACCCCTTCATGGTAAATGGAGAGATTAAGAATACAAGAGAGATACCTAAAAACAACAGAGGTATAGCGAGTTTGGTCTTATGCTGCTAGTATTGTTAATTTGGGTCCCCAAAATTGCAGAAGAATCTACATGTCCACATGCGAGACCCTGTCCCCAGTTGGGTTTGATTGATAAATAACGTTGCCAGCAGCCAATGGCTGGGTAGGGCAGGCAGAGGTGTGACTTTAAGGATCCCTGGGAAAGGGACAGAGGAAGGAGATCAGTTTCCATGCAGGGAGAAGACAGGAAAGAAAGCATAATCGCCCTGTAGGAGGAGAAGAACAGTGGCCCCAGAGGGCAGCCCGACTGGGCCCAGAGCAGCAAAGGTGGAATGTAGATTTTAGTAAATAATAATTTAGGAATAACGGGGACGGGGGCAGATTAGCCACACGGAAGTCAGAAAGTGACCCAACACAATTCTTCACAGAATTTAAAAGGACAATATTCAGCTTCATATGGAAACACAAAACCCCAGGATAGATGAAACAGTCCTGAACTGATAAAAGAACTCTAGGTATCACCATCTGTGATTTCAAATTGTACTATAGAGCCCTAAAAATAAAAACAGCATGATATTAAGGAAAAAAGCAGACACATTTTACAATGAAATTAAACCGATGATCAAGGCATAAACCCACAAACTCATAGACACCTGAATTTTGATAAAAAAGCCACACTGAAAAAAGGACAGGGCAAACGGTGGTCACTGTCTGACTCATGTACAAGTATGCATGCACAAAACACCAAATGGATGAAAGCCCTCAACTAAGGTGAGATCTGTGGGACACAAAAGCATGCCAAGAAGTTTGGTAAGAGAGCAGGTTGAGACCCAGAGACTTAGTGGGCACACACCTGAAGCTTAGGTGACTCCCAGCTCTCTGCCATATCCTTGACTTGAAACACATGCCATGCTTCTCACATAAAAGAGATGTGACCTGTGGTCATGTAGGCTCAAGACAGTGTTCTCCATGCCAATGAGGTACCTAGAGGCCAGGAGGGCTTAGCCAATAAGCTTCCCTTCACAGACACTCCTCCCTGTAAAAGGTCTTTAATCTCAGGCCCACCCTGAGAAGTGGGGTGTGGTTTTATGCATCCATTTCCTGCCATGACAATAACAAACTGTTCGGAACCATGGCCTGCTTCTTTTCATCAAGATCTGCTGTGGGGGACCATGGAGAAGGCCTTCACCTACAGAGCCACAGCCTAGTCTCTCATAGAAGACCTCTTTACATCCCAGCTACAACCACTGTTAAGCCAAGGGCTTGTCTCACTCTAGGATTAGCTGGAGCTCCCCTTCCCCCCCACCCCCCAGTTCCCCAGCTAGATGCTGCCCCTAGCTTTCGGGCCCTAACCCTGTTCTCAGCTCTTCTATGACTCTCAGAGGTGCCTGGATGTCCAAAAGTCTGAGGACCCCACAGCCCCGGCCTTGCCACAGGCCTGGAGACCCTACCCCCACTCCCATCCCTCCAAACCAGCTCAGGCTTTTCCATATCTCAGACTATGCTTTCCAGCCCCTGGAGTGGTGCCTTGGTGCTCCCCTACAGCCTAGCATCCCCACCCCAGCAGCAGCATGGGATAAGCACAGTCAAACTCCCAACATCCTGCCTCCCCAACCGGCCATGTCCTGTGGCCGAGTGGTTCCAGACAACACAACCCTCCAGAGATCCACTGAATATGATATAAGAAAAGTATGGACTAGCCTTGAACTCACCAGCATAGAGAGACTTTCTGCACAGGACACCAGTAACATAGGCACTAAGATCCATAATAATTAGGACCTCATGAGACTTAAAAGCAACTGTATGTCAAGGGATCTATCATTTGTATTAGACAGCAGCCTATGGAATGGACAAATGACTTCTGCCAGCTACACATCTGATATATACCTGATATATGAATGTGTGTGTGTGTGTGTGTGTGTGTGTGTGTGTGTGTGTGTGTAGAGAGAGAGAGATACTTATATATTTACAGTATATATCTGATATATATATATAAATATATATATATCTGTTATCTTGATGTGCATAGATAGATAGAAAGATAGATAGATAGATAGATAGATAGATAGATAGATAGATAGATAGATAGATAGATAGTTAACAACCCAATTAGGAAACAGGATACAGATCTAAACAAAGGTCTCAAAAGATGAAATGCAAATTACAGAGAAACACTTAAAAAAGAAATGTTCAACATCCTTAGTTACCAAGGAAATACAACCCAAACCATCTGATGGCCGTGAAAATGGCTAAGATCAATAAAGCTAATGCCAGTCGTGTGTTGAGGATGTGGCGTAAGGGAATGCTCATTCATTGCTAGTGGGAGGGAAACGTGCACAGTTACTATGGAAATCAGTGTGGCGATTCTTCAGAAAGCTGCAAAGACCTATCTCAAGATCTAGCTGTTGGTTCCAAAGACTAAGAATCAAGGATCCAGAGGACTCTGCATCCTAGTACTCAGACACTTTCTGAACTATGTTCATGGCCCCTATGTTCATAATAACCAGAAATCAAAATCAGCTTAGATACCCACCAACTGATGAATGGATAAAGAAAATGTCAAACATCTACACAGTGGAACATTACTCTGCTGTTTAAAAAAAAAAAAAACAGCGAAGGAAACAGACCGGAGGAAAATACCGGAGGCCATCTGGAACCCTGGTGCACGGAGGCTCCCGGAAGAGGCGGCGCAGATCTTCCCGGTCGCTGCCACCGCGGAGAGCCCGTGGGCAGAACCCCGCGAGCGAACTTGAGCCTCGGGGCCACAGGTAAGACTAACTTATCTGCTGCAAGTGACTTGCCTGGTGGACTCAAGGCAAGGTCCCAGATCGGTAGAGCACCCGGCAGAACCCCAGTCACGCCGGTAGTCCTCAGCCGCCGTTCCCGTCCCGCAGCAACTCTCTGCTCCCAGAACCCGTGGGAGAGATACCTTACTGCCTGGTCGGGTGGGCACTCCTGAGGCTGCAGAGCGGAAGAGACCACCAACACTGCCATCGCCAG